>NC_092039.1:80793866-80994560 GCF_003086295.3 Arachis hypogaea | reverse complement strand
TAACGAATCACTTTGCAAGTTTTTCTCAAACCTCATGCAAAGTGAATTTGAAATTTCCATGATAGGCGAACTCAACTTCTTCCTTGGTCTTCAAATCAAACAAGGAAAAGAAGGAACTTTCGTTAGCCAAACCAAATATTGCAAGGAATTGCTCAAAAGATTTGGAATGGACAATGCTAAGGCAATGGACACACCAATGAGCACTACTTGCTACCTTGACAAAGATGAACAAGGTAAAAGCATAGATGTAAGAAGTATAGAGGCATGATAGGATCATTACTTTATCTAACGGCAAGTAGGCCAGATATCATGTTTAGTGTATGCATGTGTGCGAGATACCAAGCTAATCCTAAGGAATCTCACTTAAGTGCGGTGAAAAGGATTATGAAGTATCTCATAGGAACATTAAATGTTGGATTGTGGTATCCGAAAGGATCCACTTGTGATTTGATTGGTTATTCCGATTCCGATTTTGCCGGTTGCAAATTGGATAGGAAAAGCACTAGCGGCACTTGTCACTTGCTAGGAAACTCTCTTGTTTCATGGCATAGTAAGAAACAAGTAAGTGTAGCCTTGTCTACCGCGAAGCCGAGTATGTAGCCGCCGGTAGTTGTTGCGCCCAAATTTATGGATGAAACAACAACTTGTGGACTATGGACTCATGCTTGATCAGATTCCTATCAAATGTGATAATACTAGTGCAATAAATTTAACCAAGAATCCGGTTCAACATTCAAGAACCAAGCATATTGAGATTAGACATCACTTCATAAGAGACCATGTTCAAAAGGGTGATGTGGTTATTGAATTTGTCGAAACTAGTAAACAACTAGCGGACATTTTCACTAAACCTTTATGTAAAGAAAGTTTTTTTAACATCCGAAATGAACTTGGTATCTTGGATTCTAATCTAATATGATTTGTTTGAATTCATTGTATTTATATTGCTATTTTTGTATCTCTTACTAACTTAAGCATTGGAGATATCCAATTAGCCATTGTTTTGTAGGTTTATGAGTTGATGAATGAGTGATTAATCTTGAGGTAGATTGAAGAATTTGAAGATTATAAACAATGGAGGATCAACAAATTGAAGTTTATAATGGTTTAAGTGAGTATATACATGATGGAACTCAAAGGATTGAAGAAAGAACCACCAAAGGATGAAAATTTGGTGATTTTGGGCAAAATGATGCATGTTGCATCGATGCAACCAAGCTTTGCATCGATGCAAAGCACACAACGTGCTATGTGCATCGATGCAAAGCCTATTGCATCGATGCAAACACGACCAAATTGCACAAAAACACGTGAATTTGGCATTTTTGAGCAACAAAACCCCACTTTTTCATCATCTTCAACCTCACAACTCATATCCCCACATTCAAACCTCCATAACCTCCAAAACAAGCTCACATATAGCTTCATACAACTCACAAAACTTTGATACCCACTACAAACAAATTACATATTTGAAGTCCCCACATTCTCCTCTACAAAACCCATAAAACAAAATCATCCACAATGCCTAGAATCAAGAGAACCATCAAGAAGTCAAAAGGCTCTTCAAGTGTGGTTCCACCTCCAAATGATCATCCTTTGGCAAGGTACTTTGCTTCTAATGAAGATCTTCAATTCTATGAGGCAAGGCTCGCCGGAAGAAAGGAAACTCCTCCGAGGTATTTGGATCCGACCCTTCTTGTCATTCATAAGTTTGATACTCTTAAGGCTATTCTAGTTCATCAAGGCCTCATGGATTTTGTTCAAATTAAGAGTAAATATTATCCGGATTTAGTTGCCATAGCCTATAGTACACTCATGATTGAGATTGATGAGGAAGATGAATCAAATTTCACATTATTCTTCAAGATAGGAAGAAAGGATTATAGGCTAGATGGTGATGAGTTAGCCACCATTTGGGAGTTGCCAAATCAAGGTGACTTGTTTCAAGGTGGTAAAACCCCAATTGATGAATGGGGTTATTCAAAGGACAATGCCATGCATTTGTTCAACCTTGTACAAGGAGCTCACTCCAAAATTAGTTGCAATTCAATGAGTGCGGAACATAGAACTTTGTTATATCTAGTCACCTATGTATTGCAACCTAGAATATCCGGGCATGCGAATGTAAATGATGAAGATTTGATTGTCATGTGGGCTATGATGAATGGGATTAAGATTAATTGGCCATACTTTATAGTACAACATATGATTAGGCTCAAGATGAAGGATAGGAATGGTGGATTAGGATTCCTTTGCCTATGGTCTAAAGTCTTTGATTATGTTGGTATTGATGTATCAAATGAGATTGCCAAGGAAGTACCACCTCAATCTTGTATCAACACTCATCTTCTCAACAAAATGGGAAGAAGAAATGTTGATGAACAAGGTCCTCAAGAGCAAGCTCCTCCACAAGCACCTCAAGCTCAAGAACCACCCTCCTTGGTTGATGTAATGAGAGAATTACAATCCATCAACCAAAACATCCAAAGGATTGAAGTAGAGCATGGTAGGCAACTTGAAGCACTTAATCGTCGTGTGTCTCGTGTAGATCATCGCACGGGTCGCTTGGATCGTCGTATTGATGACTTATATGAGCATTTCGGCATCCACCTACCGTATGAAGAGGATAATGATGATGATGAAGACCAAGATTGATTGTCTCCTCTTCATCAAGTCACTTTTTATTGCTTTATGTTTATTTGATTATATGAATTGTTAAACTAACTCCTAGTAAGCTAAGGATTTCTATTATGGTTTAAATACTTTGATATTTCCTTCATAATTTTGTTTAATGATTAATGCTTGTATGCTTATTTGGTGACTAACTCAAAATAGGCTTGGTACCCCTATTTTAAGTTAATATGCATGCTTTGACATATTTCACTTCTTTAGGGGGAATTATGCATGCTTGTTATATATAAAAAGAGGAAATCAAATTCTTTTTGAAAGGGGGAATATCTCATCCTTGAGATTAATAGAGAAATTGAACTTAAAAAAAAATTCATTGTTTTATGCATGCTTCTATGACACATTTCAAACTCCTTTCTTTTTGATAATGTCAAAAGGGGGAAGAGAAGTTTGAGGATATTTGAAGTTTTGAACTTTTGAAAAAGAAGAAGTTTGAGGATTTGAAAAGAAGAAATAAGTTTGCGAAACAATGATTTCAAAAAGACTTCCGCTAAGCAAAAACTTTGATATCTAAATCGTTTTCTTTGATAAACGCCCTTTAAAGGAACAAATGCACATATTTAGGGGAACTCCTGCAAAATTTTTTTGTGAAGTCTTCTCCAAAGCTTTCTATAAAACAAAGTGCATTATTGTTGCTTTCAAAATCATTTATAAATGCATATCCTCAAAATTGGTTTGTCATTATCAAAAAGGGGAAAATTGTAAATCATGTTGCTTGTATGCGAAGTTTGTATTCGTAGGTTTTGATGAATGACAAACCAACAAACGACATGAAAAACAAACCAACAAACAACTTGAATGAACAAGCATGTTGAAAGATCAACCAACATTCAACGTTGAGGAATGAAGAGTTGAAAGCAACACAACAACAACAAGAAACTCAAGTCCACAACATTTGAAGACAAGTATAGTGTCTTAGGACTTAGGTAACTTCTTGTTAAGAACCAATTGCTAAATCTCTCAACACACACTCACAAAATGTTTTGATTATCATATCATATGCACATCTTGCAATTCGATGCTAGCCAAATGGTTTAAAACTTGTTTTCAAAGGTACAAAAGCATAGGAATTGACTCCAACAAGTTTGAGATCAATCCTAAGTATTTTGAAGTGATTTTAAGCCATTCTTTAAGGTTTGCATCGATGCACACTCATCTTTCATCGATGCAAAGCATGCAACGACTTGTTGCATCGATGCAAAGATGTTTGCATCGATGCAACCTAGCTGAAAATTCAAATTTCAGCTTCAAAGACACATTTGCATCGATGCAAAGTGTTATGCATCGATGCAAATGATTCAAAAACATAAAAAAACGGCTAGTTTTGACAAAAAGGCTCCATCCCACTAACTCCCCAACGTTTCTAAGGTTTGGGGAGTCTATAAATAGATGGATTGAAGCCTTATTTCATATACTTGAGTATTTGCAAACTATCTTGTTCATATTCTTTCATTCTACACATTTTTAAGGTGTTATAATACACAATTTGAGAGAGCAATATCAATTGGTTCAATAGTGCTAAACTTGTAATCATACACTCTTCTAGAGAGTACTCATTTCATCTCAACAATTCTTTGAGAATTGTTTTCTTGTACACTTTGTAAATTGGAGTGTGATCTCCAAGGTTGAGTCAAGAGTTATAAACACTATAGTCGGTGAGGATACCAAAGAGGTATACTAAGTACTCAAGGCAAATCTTAGAGAAGGTATCTCTAAGTGGAGTGGGTTAGTATACGAGTGGTGATCATATACCGTGAGGTGTTAGAAACTAAGGACTCGGATTGTAAAAGGTTTTGCGCGAGCACCTTGAAGCTTGGCAATAGTGGAACTTCTCAATTACGATTGAGAAAGAAAGTGGACATAGGACAAGGATTGTGCCGAACCACTCTAAATAGCGTTTGCATCTCTCCAAACTCATCTCTTCAAAATTATTGTCTTTTACCTTTGAGCAAATAAATTGTGATCGAAAAGTAGCTTCGTAAGTACTTAAGGAGTAGCTTAAGTCCGATTGGTGAAAAGCTTGATCAATTTATTTGAGTTGGTGTCTATTGGAAAGTAAAAGCTCCTTATAAATGCTTAGTAATTGAATTAAGCTCTTGGAAAAATACTAGTACAATAACACTTTTGTATATTGTCTTTAACTTTCGCAAAAAGATTCATTGTTGTTGCAATACTCAATTCACCCCCCCCTCTTGAGTAATTGTGCATAGGTTCTACAATGATTCATAGCATCATGATTGGAGAAGAAATAGAAGTTCATGAGGTTATATCTCAAGAACTTTATAAGGTGGCGGACAAGTCTTCTACCTTGGCAAGGTTAGCCTTTTCTCATCTCATTTGTCACCTCTGTTATTCGGTTGGAGTTGACATAGAGGGAGACATCCCTATTGATGAGGACAAGCCCATCACTAAGAAGAGGATGGAGCACACAAGAGACCCCACTCATTATGAGATCCCTGAGATACCTCAAGGGATGCACTTTCCTCCACAAAACTATTGGGAGCAGCTAAACACCTCCCTAGGAGAATTGAGTTCCAACATGGGACAACTAAGGGTGGAGCATCAAGAACACTCCATCATCCTCCATGAAATTAGAGAAGATCAAAGAATCATGAGAGAGGAGCAACAAAGACAAGGAAGAGACATTGAGAAGCTCAAGCACTCCATAGGATCTTCTAGAGGAAGAAAGAGCCGCCATCACTAAGGTGGACCCGTTCCTTAATTTCCTTGTTCTTTATTTTCCTGTTTTTCGAAATTTTAGTGCTTATATTTGTCTATGTTTGTGTCTTGTGATCATTAGTGTCTTAGTGTCTATGCCTTAAAGTTATGAATGTCCTATGAATCTGATAGCGCGAAATTGTGATCAATACTTTTCACAACTCAAATAATCCCCGGTGATGAAACCAAAAACTTGGTGTTCAATACCATGGCATAAACACAACTTCGCACAACTAACCAGCAAGTGTACTGGGTCGTCCAAGTAATAAACCTTACGCGAGTTAGGGTCGATCCCACAGAGATTGTTGGTATGAAGCAAGCTATGGTCACCTTGTAAATCTTAGTCAGGCAAACTCAAATGGGTATGGTGATATGCAAATAAAATATAAAGATAAAGATAGAGATACTTATGTAATTCATTGGTAGGAATTTCAGATAAGCGTATGAAGATTCTTTCCCTTCCGTCTCTTTGCTTTCCTACTGTCTTCATCCAATTCTTCCTACTCCTTTCCATGGCAAGCTTAAGCAAGGGTTTCACCGTTGTCAGTGGCTACCTCCCATCCTCTCAGTGGAAATGTTCAACGCACCCTGTCACGGCACGGCTATCCATCTGTCGGTTCTTGATCAGGCCGGAATAGAATCCAGTGATTCTTTTGCGTCTGTCACTAACGCCCCGCCTTCAGGAGTTTGAAGCACGTCACAGTCATCCAATCATTGAATCCTACTCAGAATACCACAGACAAGGTTAGACCTTCCGGATTCTCTTGAATGCCGCCATCAGTTCTAGCCTATACCACGAAGATTCCGGTTAAAGAATCCAAGAGATATTCACCCAGTCTAAGGTAGAACGGAGGTGGTTGTCAGTCACACGTTCATAGGTGAGAATGATGATGAGTGTCACGGATCATCACATTCATCAAGTTGAAGAACAAGTGATATCTTAGAACAAGAACAAGCGGAATTGAATAGAAGAACAATAGTAATTGCATTAATACTCGAGGTACAGCAGAGCTCCACACCTTAATCTATGGTGTGTAGAAACTCCACCATTGAAAATACATAAGAACAAGAGTGATCATTGGTTTTGGCCCCAGAGAGGGAACCAGAAGAACCAAGATGAAAATACAATAGTAAAAGGTCCTACTTATAGAAAACTAGTAGCCTAGGGTGTACAGAGATGAGTAAAAGACATAAAAATCCACTTCCGGGCCCACTTGGTGTGTGCTTGGGCTGAGCAATGAAGCATTTTCGTGTAGAGACTCTTCTTGGAGTTAAACGCCAGCTTTGGTGCCAGTTTGGGCGTTTAACTCCCATTCTTGTGCCAGTTCCGGCGTTTAACGCTGGAATTCCTGAGGGTGACTTTGAACGCCGGTTTGGGCCATCAAATCTTAGGCAAAGTATGGACTATCATATATTGCTGGAAAGCCCAGGATGTCTACTTTCCAACGCCGTTGAGAGCGCGCCAATTGGGCTTCTGTAGCTCCAGAAAAATCCACTTCGAGTGCAGGGAGGTCAGAATCCAATAGCATCTGCAGTCCTTTTTGGTCTCTGAATCAGATTTTTGCTCAGGTCCCTCAATTTCAGCCAGAAAATACCTGAAATCACAGAAAAACACACAAACTCATAGTAAAGTCCAGAAAAGTGAATTTTAACTAAAAACTAATAAAAATATACTAAAAACTATCTAGATCATACTAAAAACATACTAAAAACAATGCCAAAAAGCGTACAAATTATCCACTCATCACAACACCAAACTTAAATTGTTGCTTGTCCTCAAGCAACTGAAAATCAAATAAGATAAAAAGAAGAGAATATGCAATGAATTCCAAAAACATCTATGAAGATCAGTATTAATTAGATGAGCGGGGCTTTTAGCTTTTTGCCTCTGAATAGTTTTGGCATCTCACTCTATCCTTTGAAATTCAGAATGATTGGCTTCTTTAGGAACTCAGAATCCAGATAGTGTTATTGATTCTCCTAGTTAAGTATGATGATTCTTGAACATAGCTACTTATTGAGTCTTGGCTGTGGCCCAAAGCACTCTGTCTTCCAGTATTACCACCGGATACATACATGCCACAGACACATAATTGGGTGAACCTTTTCAGATTGTGACTCAGCTTTGCTAGAGTCCCCAACTAGAGGTGTCCAGGGTTCTTAAGCACACTCTTTTTGCCTTGGATCACAACTTTATTTCTTTCTTTTCTCTATTTTTTTTCGAATATTTTTTTTTCAAAATTTTCTTCTTTTTTTTCATTGCTTTTTTCTTGCTTCAAGAATCATTTTTATGATTTTTCAGATCCTCAGTAACATGTCTCCTTTTTCATCATTCTTTCAAGAGCCAACATTCATGAACCACAAATTCAAAAGACATATGCACTGTTTAAGCATACATTCAGAAGACAAAAATATTGCCACCACATCAAAATAATTAAACTGTTATAAAATTCAAAATTCATGCAATTCTTCTCTTTTTCAATTAAGAACAATTTTTTTCAAGAAAGGTGGTGGATTCATAGGACATTCATAACTTTTAGGCATAGACACTAAGACACTAATGATCACAAGACACAAACATAGATAAACATAAGCACTAAAATTCGAAAAACAGAAAAATAAAGAACAAGGAAATTAAAGAACGGGTCCACCTTAGTGATGGCGGCTTGTTCTTCCTCTTGAAGATCCTATGGAGTGCTTGAGCTCCTCAATGTCTCTTCCTTGTCTTTGTTGCTCCTCTCTCATGATTCTTTGATCTTCTCTAATTTCATGGAGGATGATGGAGTGTTCTTGATGCTCCACCCTTAGTTGTCCCATGTTGGAACTCAATTCTCCTAGGGAGGTGTTTAGTTGCTCCTAATAGTTTTGTGGAGGAAAGTGCATCCCTTGAGGTATCTCAGGGATCTCATGATGAGTGGGGTCTCTTGTGTGCTCCATCCTCTTCTTAGTGATGGGCTTGTCCTCATCAATAGGGATGTCTCCCTCTATGTCAACTCCAACTGAATAACAGAGGTGACAAATGAGATGAGGGAAGGCTAACCTTGCCAAGGTAGAAGACTTGTCCGCCACCTTATAAAGTTCTTGAGATATAACCTCATGAACTTCTATTTCTTCTCCATTCATGATGCTATGAATCATAATAGCCCGGTCTATGGTAACTTCGGACCGGTTGCTAGTGGGAATGATTGAGCATTGAATAAACTCCAACCATCCTCTAGCCACGGGTTTGAGGTCATGCCTTCTCAATTGAACCGACTTCCCTCTTGAATCTCTCTTCCATTGGGCGCCTTCTTCACATATGACTGTGAGGACTTGGTCCAACCTTTGAACAAAGTTGACCCTTCTAGTGTAAGGATGTTCATCTCCTTGCATCATGGGCAAGTTGAATGCCAACCTTACCCTTTCCGGACTAAAATCCAAGTATTTCCCCCGAACCATAGTAAGATAATTCTTTGGATCCGGGTTCATACTTTGATCATGGTTCTTGGTGATCCATGCATTGGCATAGAACTCTTGAACCATTAAGATTCCGACTTGTTGAATGGGGTTGGTAAGAACTTCCCAACCTCTTCTTCGGATCTCATGTCGGATCTTCGGATATTCACTCTTTTTGAGTGAGAAAGGGACCTCGGGGATCACCTTCTTCAAGGCCACAACTTCATAGAAGTGGTCTTGATGCACCCTTGAGATGAATCTCTCCATCTCCCATGACTCGGAGGTGGAAGCTTTTGCCTTCCCTTTCCTCTTTCTAGAGGTTTCTCCGGCGTTGGATGCCATAAATGGTTATGGAAAAACAAAAAGCAATGCTTTTACCACACCAAACTTAAAAGGTTTGCTCGTTCTCGAGCAAAAGAAGAAAGAAGAGAGTAGAAGAAGAAGAAATGAGGAAGAAGGGAATGGCTTTGTGTTCGGCCAAAAGGGGGAGAAGTGGTGTTTAGGTTGTGTGAAAATGAAGGAGTAAAGATGGGTTTATATAGGAGAGGGGGAAGGGTAGGGTTCGGTCACTTGAGGGTGGGTTTGGGTGGGAAAGTGGTTTGAATTTGAATGGTGAGGTAGGTGGGGTTTTATGAAGGATGGATGTGAGTGGTGAAGAGAAAGATGGAATTTGATAGGTAAAGGGTTTTTAGGGAAGAGGTGTTGAGGTGATTGGTGAATGGGTGAAGAAGAGAGAGAGTGGTGGGGTAGGTGGGGATCCTGTGGGGTCCACAGATCCTGAGGTGTCAAGGAAAAGTCATCCCTACGCCAAATGGCATGAAAAAATGCGTTTTTAGCCATTTCTGGCGTTAAACGCCGGGCTGGTGCCCATTTCTGGCGTTTAACGCCAGCTTCTTGCCCTTTTCTGGCGTTTAACGCCAGTCTGGTGCCTCTTTCTGGCGTTAAACGCCCAGAATGGTGCCAGACTGGGCGTTAAATGCCCATCTGCTAACCTTACTGGCGTTTAAACGCCAGTAGGTGCGTCCTCCAGGGTGTGCTGTTTTTCTTCCTGTTTTTCATTCTGTTTTTGCTCTTTTCATTGATTTTGTGACTTCTCATGATCATCAACCTACAAAAAACATAAAATAACAAAAGAAAATAGTTAATTATAAAACATTGGGTTGCCTCCCAACAAGCGCTTCTTTAATGTCATTAGCTTGACAGAGGACTCTCATGGAGCCTCAGAAATGCTCAGAGCTATGTTGGAACCTCCCAACACCAAAATTTAAAGTTTGAATGTGGGGGCTCAACACCAAACTTAGAAGTTGGTTGTGGCCTCCCAACACCAAACTTAGAGTTTGACTGTGGGGGCTCTGTTTGGCTCTGTTTTGAGAGAAGCTCTTCATGCTTCCTCTCCATGATGACAGAGGGATATCCTTTAAACACCAAGGATTCTTCATTCACTTGAATGATCAACTCTCCTCTATCAACATCAATCACAGCCTTTGCTGTGGCTAGGAAGGGTCTGCCAAGGATGATGGATTCATCCAGGCACTTCCCAGTCTCTAGGACTATGAAATCAGTAGGGATGTAATGGTCTTCAACTTTTACCAAAACATCCTCTACAAGTCCATGGGCTTGTTTTCTTGAGTTGTCTGCCATCTCTAGTGAGATTTTTGCAGCTTGCACCTCAAAGATCCCTAGCTTCTCCATTACAGAGAGAGGCATGAGGTTTACACTTGACCCTAAGTCACACAAGGCCTTCTTGAAGGTCATGGTGCCTATGGTACAAGGTATTGAAAACTTCCCAGGATCCTGTCTCTTTTGAGGCAGTTTCTGCCTAGACAAGTCATCCAGTTCTTTGGTGAGCAAAAGGGGTTCATCCTCCCAAGTCTCATTTCCAAATAACTTGTCATTTAGCTTCATGATTGCTCCAAGGTATTTAGCAACTTGCTCTTCAGTGACATACTCATCCTCTTCAGAGGAAAAATACTCATCAGAGCTCATGAATGGCAGAAGTAAGTCCAATGGAATTTCTATGGTCTCATTTTGAGCCTCAGATTCCCATGGTTCCTCATTGGGGAACTCAGTGGAGGCCAGTGGACGTCCATTGAGGTCTTCCTCAGTGGCGTTCACTGCCTCTCCTTCCTCCCAAAATTCGGCCATGTTGATGGCCTTGCACTCTCCTTTTGGATTTTCTTCTGTGTTGCTTGGAAGAGTACTAGCAGGGAGTTCAGTAATTCTCTTGCTCAGCTGACCCACTTGTGCCTCCAAGTTTCTAATGGAGGACCTTGTTTCAGTCATGAAACTTTGAGTGGTTTTGATTAGATCAGAGACCATGGTTGCTAAGTCAGAGGTATTCTACTTAGAACTCTCTGTCTGTTGCTGAGAAGATGATGGAAAAGGCTTGCTATTGCTAAACCTGTTTCTTCCACCATTATTATTGTTGAAACCTTGTTGAGGTCTCTGTTGATCCTTTCATGAGAGATTTGGATGATTTTTCCATGAAGAATTATAGGTGTTCCCATAGGGTTCTCCCATGTAATTCACCTCTTCTATTGAAGGGTTCTCAGGATCATAAGCTTTTTCCTCAGATGAAGCTTCTTTAGTACTGCTTGGTGCATTTTGCATTCCAGACAGACTTTGAGAAATCATATTGACTTGTTGAGTCAATATTTTGTTCTGAGCCAATAGGGCATTCAGAGTGTCAATCTCAAGAACTCCTTTCTTCTGACTAGTCCCATTGTTCACAGGATTTCTTTCAGAAGTGTACATGAATTGGTTATTTGCAACCATTTCAATCAGCTCTTGAGCTTCTGTAGGCGTCTTCTTCAGATGAAGAGATCCTCCAGCAGAGCTATCCAAAGACATTTTGGATAGTTCAGACAGACCATCATAGAAAATACCTATGATGCTCCATTCAGAAAGCATATCAGATGGACACTTTCTGATTAATTGTTTGTATCTTTCCCAAGCTTCATAGAGGGATTCTCCTTCCTTCTGTCTGAAGGTTTGGACTTCCACTCTAAGCTTACTCAATTTTTGAGGTGGAAAGAACTTTGCCAAGAAGGCATTGACTAGCTTTTCCCAAGAGTCCAGGCTTTCTTTAGGTTGAGAGTCCAACCATGTTCTAGCTCTGTCTCTTACAGCAAAAGGGAATAGCATAAGACTATAGACCTCAGGGTCAACCCCATTAGTCTTGACAGTGTCACAGATTTGCAAGAATTCAGCTAAAAACTGATGAGGATCTTCCAATGGAAGTCCATGGAACTTGCAATTCTGTTGCATTAGAGAAACTAATTGAGGCTTAAGCTCAAAGTTGTTTGCTCCAATGGCAGGGATAGAGATGCTTCTCCCATAGAAGTCAGGAGTAGGTGCAGTAAAGTCACCCAGCACCTTCCTTGCATTGTTGGCATTGTTGTTGTTTTCGGCTGCCATAGGTTCTTCTTCCTTGAAGAATTCGGTTAGGTCCTCTACAGAGAGTTGTGCCTTAGCTTCTCTTAGCTTTCGCTTCAAGGTCCTTTCAGGTTCAGGATCAGCCTCAACAAGAATGCTTTTGTCTTTGCTCCTGCTCATAAGAAAGAGAAGAGAACAAGAAATGTGGAATCCTCTATGTCACAGTATAGAGATTCCTTGAGGTGTCAGAGGAAAAGAAAAATGAAAGGCAGAAGTAGAAAATTCAAACTTATCAAAGAAGATGGAGTTCGAATTGTGCATTAAGGGATAGTGTTAGTCCATAAATAGAAGGATGTGAGAAGAAGGGAAGTGATTTTCGAAAATTAAGTAAGAAATTTTGAAAACATTTTGAAAAACACTAATTAATTTTTGAAAACCAAGAGTGGGAAAGAGGTAAAGTGATTTTTGAAAAAGATTTTGAAATTAGAACTCAAAAAGATTTGATTGAAAACTATTTTGAAAAAGATGTGGTTAAGAAGATATGATTGATTTTAAAAAGATGTGATTGAGAAGATATGATTTGAAAAACATTTTAAAAAGATGTGATTTTGGAAATTAATAACTTGCCTAACAAGAAAAGATATGATTCAAACATTAAACCTTTCTCAACAGAAAAGGCAACATACTTGAAATGTTGAATCAAATCATTAATTGATAGCAAGTATCTTTGAAAAAGGAAAGAAATTGATTTTGAAAGAGATTTGATTGAAAAGATATGATTTGAAAAAGATTTGATTTTGAAAAACTTTGAAAACTTGAAAAAAAATTGATTTGAAAACAAAATATTCCCTCTTGTGCCATCCTGGCGTTAAACGCCCAGAATGGTGCACATTCTGGCGTTTAACGCCCAAAACTATACCTTTTTGGGCGTTAAACGCCCAACCAGATACCCTGGCTGGCGTTTAAACGCCAGTCTATCCTTCTTCACTGGGCGTTTTGAACGCCCAGCTTTTTCTGTACAATTCCTCTGCAGTATGTTCTGAATCTTCAATTCTCTGTATTATTGACTTGAAAAGACACAAATTAAAAATATTTTTGGATTTTTAATAGTGAGGAATAATCAAAATGCAACTAAAATCAGATAACAATGCATGCAAGACACCAAACTTAGCAGTTTGTATACTACTGACACTAATGAGAATGCATATGAGACACACAAGACACTCAAGTCAAGAGAATTCAAAGATTAAGAGTAAGAAATCATCAATAACAACTTGAAGATCCTTAAGACACATGAATGAATGCAAGAAGAACAGAAACATGCAATTGACACCAAACTTAAAATGAAACACTAGACTCAAACAAGAAATATTTTTGGATTTTATGATTTTGTAAATTTTTTTTTTGATTTTCGAAAATTAGGTGGAAAAAGGTATCAAAATTCTTAATGAGAATTCCAGGAATCAGTGCAATGCTAGTCTAAGACTCCGGTCCAGGAATTAGACATGGCTTCACAGCCAGCCAAACTTTCAAAGAAAGCTTCGGTCCAAAACACTAGACATGGCCAATGGCCAGCCAAGCCTTAGCAGATCACTGCTCCAAAAGCAAGATTGATAGAAATCAACAAGCTCTTGTGATGATAAGTTGAAACCTCGGTCCAATGGAATTAGACATGGCTTCACAGCCAGCCAGATTTCAACAAATCATCATGAAACTCTAGAATTCATCTTTAAGAACTTCGAAAAAAAATACCTAATCTAAGCAACAAGATGAACCGTCAGTTGTCCAAACTCAACAATCCCCGGCAACGGCGCCAAAAACTTGATAGCGCGAAATTGTGATCAATACTTTTCACAACTCAAATAATCCCCGGTGATGAAAACAAAAACTTGGTGTTCAATACCATGGCATAAACACAACTTCGCACAACTAACCAGCAAGTGTACTGGGTCGTCCAAGTAATAAACCTTACGCGAGTAAGGGTCGATCCCACAGAGATTGTTGGTATGAAGCAAGCTATGGTCACCTTGTAAATCTTAGTCAGGCAAACTCAAATGGGTATGGTGATATGCGAATAAAATATAAAGATAAAGATAGAGATACTTATGTAATTCATTGGTAGGAATTTCAGATAAGCGTATGAAGATGCTTTCCCTTCCGTCTCTTTGCTTTCCTACTGTCTTCATCCAATTCTTCCTACTCCTTCCCATGGCAAGCTTAAGCAAGGGTTTCACCGTTGTCAGTGGCTACCTCCCATCCTCTCAGTGGAAATGTTCAACGCACCCTGTCACGGCACGGCTATCCATCTGTCGGTTCTCGATCAGGCCGGAATAGAATCCAGTGATTCTTTTGCGTCTGTCACTAACGCCCCGCCTTCAGGAGTTTAAAGCACGTCACAGTCATCCAATCATTGAATCCTACTCAGAATACCACAGACAAGGTTAGACCTTCCGGATTCTCTTGAATGCCGCCATCAGTTCTAGCCTATACCACGAAGATTCCGGTTAAATAATCCAAGAGATATTCACCCAGTCTAAGGTAGAACGGAGGTGGTTGTCAGTCACACGTTCATAGGTGAGAATGATGATGAGTGTCACGGATCATCACATTCATCAAGTTGAAGAACAAGTGATATCTTAGAACAAGAACAAGCGGAATTGAATAGAAGAACAATAGTAATTGCATTAATACTCGAGGTACAGCAGAGCTCCACACCTTAATCTATGGTGTGTAGAAACTCCACCATTGAAAATACATAAGAACAAGAGTGATCATTGGTTTCGGCCCCAGAGAGGGAACCAGAAGAACCAAGATGAAAATACAATAGTAAAAGGTCCTACTTATAGAAAACTAGTAGCCTAGGGTGTACAGAGATGAGTAAAAGACATAAAAATCCACTTCCGGGCCCACTTGGTGTGTGCTTGGGCTGAGCAATGAAGCATTTTCGTGTAGAGACTCTTCTTGGAGTTAAACGCCAGCTTTGGTGCCAGTTTGGGCGTTTAACTCCCATTCTTGTGCCAGTTCCGGCGTTTAACGCTGGAATTCCTGAGGGTGACTTTGAACGCCGGTTTGGGCCATCAAATCTTGGGCAAAGTATGGACTATCATATATTTCTGGAAAGCCCAGGATGTCTACTTTCCAACGCCGTTGAGAGCGCGCCAATTGGGCTTCTGTAGCTCCATAAAATCCACTTCGAGTGCAGGGAGGTCAGAATCCAACAGCATCTGCAGTCCTTTTTGGTCTCTGAATCAGATTTTTGCTCAGGTCCCTCAATTTCAGCCAGAAAATACCTGAAATCACAGAAAAACACACAAACTCATAGTAAAGTCCAGAAAAGTGAATTTTAACTAAAAACTAATAAAAATATAATAAAAACTATCTAGATCATACTAAAAACATACTAAAAACAATGCCAAAAAGCGTACAAATTATCCGCTCATCAGAATCCATCACCTTTCTTGAATGAAAAATGTTCTTAATTGAAAAAGAAAAGAATTGCATGAATTTTGAATTTTATAACAGTTTGATTATTTTGATGTGGTGGCAATACTTTTGTTTTCTGAATGTATGCTTAAACAGTGCATATGTCTTTTGAATTTGTGATTCATGAATGTTGGCTCTTGAAAGAATGATGAAAAAGGAGACATGTTACTGAGGATCTGAAAAATCATTAAAATGATTCTTGAAGCAAGAAAAAGTAGTGATTCAAAAAAAAAGTTCGAAAAAAAAAAGAAAGAAAAAGAAAGAAAAAGAAAGAAATAAAGTTGTGATCCAAGGCAAAAAGAGTGTGCTTAAGAACCCTGGACACCTCTAATTGGGGACTCTAGCAAAGCTGAGTCACAATCTGAAAAGGTTCACCCAATTATTTGTCTGTGGCATGTATGTATCCGGTGGTAATACTGGAAGACAGAGTGCTTTGGGCCACGGCCAAAACTCAATAAGTAGCTATGTTCAAGAATCATCATACTTAACTAGGAGAATCAATAACACTATCTGGATTCTGAGTTCCTAAAGAAGCCAACCATTCTGAATTTCAAAGGATAGAGTGAGATGCCAAAACTGTTCAGAGGCAAAAAGCTAAAAGCCCCGCTCATCTAATTGATACTGATCTTCATAGATGTTTTTGGAATTCATTGCATATTCTCTTCTTTTTATCTTATTTGATTTTCAGTTGCTTGAGGACAAGCAACAATTTAAGTTTGGTGTTGTGATGAGCGGATAATTTGTACGCTTTTTGGCATTGTTTTTAGTATGTTTTTAGTATGATCTAGTTAGTTTTTAATATATTTTTATTAGTTTTTAGTTAAAATTCACTTTTCTGGACTTTACTATGAGTTTGTGTGTTTTTCTGTGATTTCAGGTATTTTCTGGCTGAAATTGAGGGATCTGAGCAAAAATCTGATTCAGAGACTGAAAAGGACTGCAGATGCTGTTGGATTCTGACCTCCCTACACTCGAAGTGGATTTTCTGGAGCTACAGAAGCCCAATTGGCGCGCTCCCAACGGCGTTGGAAAGTAGAAATCCTGGGCTTTCCAGCAATATATGATAGTTTATACTTTTCCCAAGATTTGATGGCCCAAACCGGCGTTCAAAGTCACCCTCAGAATTCCCAGCGTTAAATGCCGGAACTGGCACCAAAATGGGAGTTAAACGCCCAAACTGGCACTAAAGCTGGCGTTTAACTCCAGAAGGAGTCTCTACACGAAAATGCTTCATTGCTCAGCCCAGGCACACACCATGTGGGCCCGGAAGTGGATTTTTATGTCATTTACTCATCTCTGTAAACCTTAGGCTACTAGTTCTCTATAAGTAGGACCTTTTACTATTGTATTGAGATATCGGGGTAGTTATCTTTGTTCTGATGCTATCTTAGATCACTGGGAGGCTGGCCATTCAGCCATGCCTAGACCTTATTCTTATGTATTTTCAACGGTGGAGTTTCTACACACCATAGATTAAGGTGTGCAGCTCTGCTGTACCTCGAGTATTAATGCAATTACTATTGTTCTTCTATTCAATTCCGCTTGTTCTTGTTCTAAGATATCACTTGTTCTTCAACTTGATGAATGTGATGATCCGTGACACTCATCATCATTCTCACCTATGAACGTGTGACTGACAACCACCTCCGTTCTACCTTAGACTGGGTGAATATCTCTTGGATTCTTTAACCGGAATCTTCGTGGTATAGGCTAGAACTGATGGTGGCATTCAAGAGAATCCGGAAGGTCTAACCTTGTCTGTGGTATTCTGAGTAGGATTCAATGATTGAATGACTGTGACGTGCTTCAAACTCCTGAGGGCGGGGCGTTAGTGACAGACGCAAAAGAATCACTGGATTCTATTCCGGCCTGATCGAGAACCGACAGATGGATAGCCGTGCCGTGACAGGGTGCGTTGAACATTTCCACTGAGAGGATGGGAGGTAGCCACTGACAACGGTGAAACCCTTGCTTGAGCTTGCCATGGAAAGGAGTAGGAAGAATTGGATGAAGACAGTAGGAAAGCAGAGAGATGGAAGGGACAAGCATCTTCATACGCTTATCTGAAATTCCTACCAATGAATTACATAAGTATCTCTATCTTTATCTTTATGTTTTATTCGCATATCACCATACCCATTTGAGTTTTCCTGACTAAGATTTACAAGGTGACCATAGCTTGCTTCATACCAACAATCTCTGTGGGATCGACCCTTACTCGCGTAAGGTTTATTACTTGGACGACCCAGTACACTTGCTGGTTAGTTGTGCGAAGTTGTGTTTATGCCATGGTATTGAACACCAAGTTTTTGGATTCATTACCGGGGATTATTTGATTTGTGAAAAGTATTGATCACAATTTCGCGCTACCAGTGTCCGACCTCGAGGGGCGAGAGCTGCCAAGGTCATGGCATGCCTATTCCTAAGAAGGTACTATAGTTAGAAAGTAATAAAGATCTTAGGTCAAGGTGCACTTTTTTTCTTGAAAAGGTTTTTTAACGAGGCGCCAGGCCAAGATCTACCAAATTACCCGACCTAGAAGGGTAAGCACTTGTGTGTTCATATATTTATTTATATCTTTGTTTCATTTGAATAAAATTTATCGATTCCCTAAAAAGTTTCTTACCAAGACGCATTGATCTAAGCTCATAAAACACAAAAATTCATCGACCGATTACAAAGAGACCGGCAAGGCAAAAACCAAATTTATCGCCCGATTACAAAGAGGTCGGCAAGGTGAAAGTGATAAAAGCAGATTAATGAAGGAAGTTATAAAAAGTAACCCATAGAAAGCGACCTGACGAGGTCTGACTAAAAATGGATTACTAAAAATAACTTAAGAAGGCCTGACAGAGAAGTCGGATGATGAATGGAAGATTGATGGTATAGAATTTCACTAAGAAATCTCGTTACAAGTATAGTCTCTAAACCAATCAATAATCCTTTCATACAAAAATTTGTTTGTCACAAGTAACAAACCCCTAATAATCTATAAACCGGAGTATTGAAACCTCGGGTTGTCTCTCAAAGAATTGCAAGGTAGTGTTCTTGTTATTGGTTATGGATTGCATATTTTGGGGTTTCGGATGAGGAACATGAAAAGTAAATGACAATGAAATTCTAATGATAAAACGGTCTTGGCAAGGATTGGTGATCAAGGATCTCTATCCTTATTACTAACCACAACATGATAATTGCAAGGATCAATCCCACTAAGTCATCCTTTAACTAATAGCAAAGGAAAGTCAAGTATGCTATATCAATTCAAGTCCATAAGTCCTAGCTTCCCACTAATTGAATTAATGAGAGCTAGAGTCAATGGCCATCAATTATCAATCACTTAGACATTAGTAACCCAAGAATTCCTAAGTTACCTTTCCAAGCCAAGAACATAAAATTCTACTCTAAAATCCAACCAAGGATTCAATCAAACACTTTGAAGGCACAAAGGGAAAGCATAGTAAAATCACAACAAGAATGAATTCTAACAACAATTAAATGCAAGGAATTGACAACAACAATCAAGGAAATCACAATTAACATGAATTACCTCGAATTGCATTAAAAGAAAATAAAAGAACAAAAGTAGATCTACAACAAAGTATAGTGACAAAATAAGGAAAACTACAACAAGAGAATAGAGGAACTAGATGTAACAACAAGGAATTGAAAGGTAAAAGTAGATGAAAACAAAGATTAAAACCTAGATCTAGAAATTCTAACCTAAACCTAATCCTAATTCTAGAGAGAAGTGAGAGCTTCTCTCTCTAAAACTAAACTAAAACTAAAGTGTGTTATGTGTGTAGTGATTAATGATCCAATCCCTCATTCCCCTTCAATCCTTGGTTCTTTTAAGCTTTTTGGCACCAAAGTTGGTTCCAGACTAAGCCCCACAGCTCCTCAGAAATCGCTGGGCACGTTTTCACTTAAAAATCACGTGCCAGCATCGGCGCGTATGTGCATAGCACGCGTACGCATCCATGGGGTTTTACGTGATCCACGCGTATACGTCTAGTGCACGCATGCGTCCATGGCCGAACTCCAAATCTTTGGCTTTTCATGATTTCTCCACTTTGCAAGCTTTTCTCTTTACTCCTTTGATCTATTCCTAGCCTTATTCAATCTGAAATCACTAGCAAACACATCAATGCATCTAGTGGAATCAAAGGGTGATTAAAAATAATCAACTCAAGGATCTAAAAGCATGCTTTCACATTTAGGCGCAATTTGAGAGACAATAATGAAACTATGCTATTTTATTGAATAAATTTGAGAAAAGGTTAACAAAATGCTCTAAATTCGACACAAGATAAACCCTAAAAATGGGATTTATCATTGGACCAGTGAAAGGATCACTAAAAAGGAACAAAGACATCTCGCAAAAGCCAAAGAAAGGCCAGGAATGCTTTGCTGAAAAGTACAAAGTCTTGAAAAAAGACACTACTTAAAAAGCAAACGCACAAAGCAGAATAGAGCTAAAAGGTCATCCAAACAAACTATAAAGAAAAGGTTCCCTTTGGAATACTACCTAAAAAGTTGTTGAAACATGACTAAAAAAACTCACGTCAACATCAACTAAAGGAGCGACCCAGCAAAGCACGCACGACCTCGAGGAAATAATAAGAGCTAAAAAGGTTAAAAACAACTTAAGGCTCAAATGTGTTTAGCCGAAAGGGGAACAACTCCATTCGACAAAGGAACAATCTCAAAATAGGGCTACAAAGAAGTCGTTTGAACTAACTAAAAAGGTTCTACAGAACAGGAAAAAGGTGTCGGATAAATCACTGAGAGCCCAGACACCAAGCCGCAAAGGACAATGTTTGCCAAAAGCAAAGGGTTAGCAAGTACCAACTCAAAGCAAGGCGAGACCCCAAAGGCGAGGGTGGAAAACACACTGCAAAAGAAGTTGGACAGGGAAGTACCAACCCTCTATAAAATCCAAAAAGATTGCAAAGGTAAAGCCTTAAAGGTATGATCAAATATATCAGCAAAACATAAAACATTAAAGACTCAAAAGGCCACCTAAAAGGCAGCCCAAGAGTTTAAAGTGTTTGTTTTTCAAAATAAAAAGTTGCTAAGGAGCAACTGAGTGTCAAAGAAACTATCCACAAAAGGACTTACAAACTAACAAGTTCAAACAAAGTCCACAGGTCGGACTATAGGAATATATAAGACAAGAAAATAACATCACAAGGGATCCAAAGAGTAGCATCATCCTTCGGAGGAGGAGGAGGTATGGTTGAGATCGGGTGGCATTAACAACTCCATCCGCCCCATTTAATATCTCCACGTCAAGCTCGGAAGGTGACACCTCGCCAGAAGGAGCTGAGGAGGCTGAAGCAGTAGCAACTTTGCCCGACGGCACATGGGAAGGACTTTCATCCTCATCGTCAGGAGCAGGCACAATCCTGCCATCCTCCACCATATTGTCCAAGCATAATAGGGTAAGATCAAGTTCAGGGGCAAGAACCCAGACCTGGGCTTTCAAGTTTTCATATGCATCGGTCACGCTGCCCACCAGATGACCTTGGAGCTTGGCATAATCAGCTTGGGCGGATTGAAGTCTCTCCCTAGTCTCCAACAACTCAGCATATGTGCGGGTATAGCTATCTTTGGACTTCTTGGCCATCTCTTCAGCTAAATTGGCGGATGCCTCAGCAGTAGTGGCTCGAGATTTCCCCTTCTCTAAATCCAACTCCGACTTAGCCACTTTAGCATCAAGCACATCCTTCAAACCTTTGATTCTATCAAATTAAGACTTAGCATCTTTCATAAAGGCCTTAGTCGCATGAACTGGAGAATCCCGGACTACGCGAGATAAGGCCGCACCCATGTTGGCCATCCGAACACTATTGCTGGTAATAAAATCCAGATGATGAAGGATGGACACGTCGTCCAATGAAATTCTGCCGTAAGGAGCTATCACCTTGGTAGCAAAACCCACGCCATCAAAATCTTTGCTA
This sequence comes from Arachis hypogaea, assembly GCF_003086295.3. Taxonomy (NCBI): domain Eukaryota; kingdom Viridiplantae; phylum Streptophyta; class Magnoliopsida; order Fabales; family Fabaceae; genus Arachis; species Arachis hypogaea. The sequence goes on along the minus strand of NC_092039.1, from coordinate 80,972,895 downwards.
TTCAGGTCATAAGTACCAATAGTTTTTTGCCTCTTTGGGGGAGGACCAGCAGCGGTAGGAGAGGAGGTAGCACCAGAGGTTGGCTGAACAGGGTCAAATGGAATCACCTGAACATGTGGTGTCGGGATGATCTTCCTCGGCCCGGCAGTATCAGAAGTCAGTTTCTTTGGAGGAACTTGAGAAAACCCCTCTCCCGAGGTCTTTGCCGACAAATTTTGCGCAGCTGTCGCCTTCTTGGCCTTACGAAAGGCCTTCATGGAATCAGAAGATTTCACCATCTCTGAAAAAAGAAGCTAGAAACACAAGTTACAATAATAGAAAGGGATAAAATTTAGCTACAATAGAAGAAAAAACTATCAGAAAAGAAGTCGGACGCTACCGAGTTTAGCACGAAGGAAGGAAGGATCTTGCAAAAACCTCTTAGTGTCCAAATGACGAGGTTCCCCCCAGTGCTCCACTAAGACACCCACAAAGGCCTACTCAACCTCATCCAAACTCTCCCAAGAATACTTAGTCGCTACTATATCTTTTTGCCAACATAAAGGAAAATTTGGCTCATCATTCTCGTCTAGAAAGAAAGGGCGGACATCTTCGATAGCTCGGACTTTAAAGTAGTAGTTCTTAAAATCCCGAAAAGACTCATCATACATAGAAAACACCTTTTTCCCCTTGGTAGCTCAGAATGAGACCCAAGAAGCCTTTTTCTTGGCTACTCTAGGCTTGGTCAACACAAACAGATAAAGGAAGAGAGATATGGAAGGTCGGACACCTAATTCTTAGCACAACAGTTGAAAAATCTTAATGAAGGCCTAAGAATTTGGATGAAGCTGGGAAGGGGCTATGTTGCAAGTCCATAGGAGGTCAGTCTCGAAAGCAGAAAAGGGGATGGTGATATTCAACAGACTAAAGAAATAATCATAAGCATAAAAGAATAGGCGTTCTCCCTGAGTCAAGGGGGGAAACTAACCCTCTCCTCAAGGTCAGGCGACAATAGCTCATAATTCTTTTCATCGTCCCTATTGCTACAGATCTTATAGAGCGTCCAAAGCCTCTCACAGTACTCTGGATCGGCCACAGTAACACACATAAGGACTATAGAGTCCAGCCAGTCGGCCATGCCAGCAGGGACCTTGGTAGGCATCTCAACAATATTTTTTCGGGAAGACATACGGCAAACTACACCTACAACAAAGGAAGATAACAAGGGTCACTACTAAATAATTCGGACAAAATCAAAAAAGAGAAGGAACAACCAATCAACACAGAGGTGGGGCAACCAAAAAGGGCACCCCAGGGACTATGAAAACAAGGAGTATTCAGCAAAATCCAGGGGCACCCTTTGGAGGCAACAACAGAACAAGAACCCAAAAAAGCAGACAATGTAAAGATTGGAACCCTAACCAGCCTTAACCCTCTCAAGCATGCAAGGAGCTCAACCTAAGTACCAGCATTTCTTCATACATTCAAAACTACCAATAACAATAGAAACAAAAAAGGCGCACATAGGAGCAGCAGGGAAAATCACAACATCGATCAAAAGCAACGACGTAATCTTTTTGCGGAAAGAATCAAGCTTCACAAGGAAAAACTCAATAAAAATAAAAACTTTGCAAGCATACAACAGTAAAAGAATACATAAAAGCGACTATCAAAGCATAAGAAGGGAAAAGAAATATCAACCTGCAGAGAAGAAGGAGCAAGCGCGATCACTGCTCAAACAAAAGCAACGACAAACACGCACCAATGAGCGCCTCTTTGAGCAATGGAGGTAGGAGGCTTGGGGGCGTAAAATCAGAAAAACAAACAAAGAGCGAAAAAGAGAAAAGTGAGGAAGAAACCAAAAGTGAGAGTAAAACCTTCTTTAATTTAAAAATGAAATGCAAAGAGGGAAAAGAAGAAACGGCAAAAGGAAATTAAATGAGCCTTTAAAGCCATCATTCCCAAGAAAGCGCAACGCGCGCTACAATTAAAGAAAGAAAGAAATGCTTCGCATTCAAGCAAGAGGCAATCCCAATAGGAACTATACAAGAGATTGATAAGAGGAAAATGCTCGAGCACGACTTCCTCGAAGGGGTCGAAGTCTAAAGAGACAACCTCAAGGGAAAGTTCGAACTCGAGTAGGGGCACTGTTCATACCGTGGGTCAAGCTATACGGTCCGGGATGATCAAAGAAGGAGCGTCCGACCTCTTAAGGAGGATCGCCACCGACCTCTTCTTAAAGAGCTCGGCCAAATCACCGTAGAGGCCCAAATAGGCCCAAACGAAAGGACGCATCCCACCCTGAGGACAGCTAGGCCTAAAAGATAAGATGACTTCACTCAAAGATAAGATAAGATAACTAACTTATCTCAAGAAAGGTCATTCCACACTACTATAAATACGCTGGAGCACCCAGGTATAACTCATACTCTGATTCTATACAAAATCCTGCCTAAAGCACGTGCTAACTTAAGCATCGGAGTCTCTTGCAGGTACCACCACCCTTTGGTGATCAAGGAACAGCAGCATCTCCAGCTCTAGCAGGTCAGACACAGCAACATCGACCAACACAGAAAGATCTTGTCCGATATTGACCTTCAGTTTCAAGTAACCCTCGGAACAGGTAGTGAACTTTGGATTAAGTGAGGTTCTATCAATCATTGTTGAGGATTCAGAGGATTTCGGGAATTCTAAGTTAATACTTCAATTGGAAGTTATAGGAGGTTTAAGCAAGGTGATTTTGAGGCAACTAAATTTTGAGGGCAAAATTTTAAATAAGGTGGGTAGAATGTAAAACCCACAAAATTAGTAAACAATTAATGAATAAATTAATTATTATTTAAAGAAATTAGAAAATAGAATTTTATAGTTTAATGAGATAGAACTAATTAAAATAAGAATTTTAACACTAATTTTAAAGGTTTTGGCTCAAAATTGGACTGAATGGGATGAACCGGACAAACTGGGCCCGTATTAGGCCCAAGGCCCAACCCACTTACCATATAAATAAAGGGCATCAGTCTTTCTTCCCCAAACAAAGAGGGAAACACGCTGAAAACATAGTGAGGGGGAGAAAGAGAAGAGCAAACCCTTGGCTCCAATTTCATTCCGCCATAACTTTTGATCCGGAGCTCCGATTGATGAGCCATTAGCGGTCATGCGTTCGTCTTGGAATTCTCTACAAATTCCACTAACTAATTTGGTAAGAAAATCTCAGATTCTCACCCAGACTTCCTCTTCTTAAATTCGAATTTGGGAGTTTTTGAGTTTGATAGATTATGTGATTTTGATGTTCTAGGCTTGAGTTAGCTCGAGAAAATTATTGGTTTTGGTTCTATTTTATATATATATATATATATATATATATATATATATATATATATATATATATACACATCTTGTCCTTATCTTATTCTCATTGCTTTCTGAAGCGCACTTTACCTTACGTCGGTTATCTATACGAGAGTGTTGTTCATTCGCGATTTTAATTTATTCCTTTTCAGACTTCTCGTTTACTAATTCTTTCATTTAAACACACACACACACACACACACACACACACACACACACACACACACACACACACATACAATTATTCCACTTTGAGTTGTACCACCATAATATCATTGACTTATGACTCGAGCATAAAGATCTATATATTAGGGTGTTACACGACGCGGAGAAGTATTGCTATTTCCATGACTCGTGTATGCGGACTAGGGGTCACGTACGCAAGATGCCATTTTTCACACTCTTGCGTACGCGGACTTAGTCTCACGTACACGGAACCCCTGTTTTGGCCAAATGTGATCTTTTGAATATTTAACCAAACCTCTAGCTTTTCAAACTTCTTTTACATTTGTTTAACATCCATTAGTGAGCCTTTAAGCCTTAGAATGAGGATGGGTCTATTAAATAAGTTGAAGAGATATTTGGAAGGGTTTTGCGAAGTGTTAATTGAATTAATGAAGCGTTGGTACTGTTGAATAAGAAGTAAATAATGAAGATAATAATAATAGTAAAGAAAAGTGGCTGAGTTGAGATGTGTTTGATGATGAGGTTAGTTATGAGAAAGAGGAATAATGAGAACTGAGTTAATTATGAACTTTGAATGAGTATGAATAAATTATAATGATAAAGAGAATGAATTTTTGAATGAGACTCCGGATAAGATGCAGTGGTGCTATCCAATTGCTCTGGTTAAGAGTTGAGAAGCTGGGTAAGATGCCGTGGCTTTGTCCACTTGCTCTGGGTATAAATCTGATTAAGTTATCATGAGAATGATTATGATTATGAGAAGGGAAGATAATTTATGATGAGTATGTCTATGTTTTTTCTCTGGTTGTGAGGGTGACAAGGCACCTATTCCCTCTAATAGTGACAAGACACATATTCTCTCTAATGGTGATAGGGCACACTCTCTCTAATGGTCAGCCGGTATGCTGAGATATTTATGCACAACAGAGAGACAATGCCCAGGTTAGCTACCGGACATGTTAAGTTGGTTGTATAACCGACAAATGAGCTCATTAGCCATAGGATAGATATGCATCATGTGCATTTGTGTGATTTGTTTGAGTATGCTTTGTTTTGACCTGCCTAATTATTTAGCTGTAATTAATTGCTACTTACCATATCTGTTGTAACTGCTGTCTATACTTGTGTTTTCCTTGCCTATTTTGTTTATGTTTGCAATTAAGAGATCATTCATGCTGGCGGAGGTGACGGTGAGGGTAGTTCCACCTATGATTCGGAGGTCTGAGAAGACAGAAAGTCAAGTGTTAGTTTAGAAAGACACAAGAGGAGAAGAGTGAAATTAGAAATGGGAATCCCTTGGGTTGAGTACCAAATTTTATGGTTTAGTATTAACTTTGTTTGATTTTCTGAGTGTTAAAATTCTAGAATTGCCTTTAGCTTTTTCGGGACCTTTTATATTAACTATGCAGGTACCTTTACCATATTGAGAATCCCGGTTCTCATTCCTTACATATGTTGCTATTTTTCAGATGTAGGTTGGGAGACACCTCACTAAGCATTCTGGAGACCTTCTGGAAGTGAAGAGCTATATTTTGCGTTTAGCATTATGTTCTGCTTGTATATATATTTACATAGTTGTTCTCCGCTCCTTGTATTTTATACTTTGTCCCTCCTAGAGGTTGACTTGGAGAAACAGAAGCTTATTACATAGTTTGGGATTATATTTTGGGTTATGTATATGTGTGTGTGTGTGTGTGTGTGTGTGTGTGTGTGTGTGTGTGTGTGTGTGTGTGTGTGTGTGTGTGTGTGTGTGTGTGTGTGTGTGTGTGTGTGTGTGTGTGTGTGTGTGTGTGTCTATGTGTAAGTATACTCTGGCCGACCTTAGCTTCGCAGGTCGAGTCGGAGCTTGTTATCTATATTTTAGAATTTTGATTCATATGTTTATGTTTTAAACCTTCCTTTTGAACTTGCTTATCCATCTATGCGTAACTTTCATGAGTGATGTGATTTCTGTTATATTTTTCATTAACTTTTCATTCAAGGCTCCTAGTTAATAACTTCCTTCAATTATATTACATTAGTATTTTTATTTTTAGAGGTTATAGCTGATGACAAGTCATCATATACCCATTTTTTAAGCTAATTTCACTTGTTTTATTAGTCTTTATGCACTTTCTTACATCCTAAGTAAGTGATTTGGAATGAAAATGCACAACTTCTTTAAATCAAGCAACTACCATTAAATTGATGCTAACTCATGAGGTTTAAGCTAATTTTAATTGAATTTTAATTGATTTATAAGCCTTGTGAATTTAGTGATACTTTGAGTAGTTGTTTTGGTTTATTGTAGGTGAAGAAAAGAAGAAAAGAGGAAGCGTGGCTTAAGAAAGCGTGGCCCAAAGAGAAAAAGGCGTGGCGCATAAAGGAGGAGTGCAAGCATTGCCCTCCACAAGGGCACACTGCCCTCTAGGAGGGCAACATAAGGAAACGAGTCTTGAGAGGCAACACTGCCCTGCCCACGACAAGGGCAGAGCACAAATTGATGCCATGGATCAAGGGGGACAAAAACATTGCCCTGCCCTCCTCAAGGGCAGTATCAGGCTCACCAAAGGGAGAAATTCGAAGAAAAACCTCACCATTGCTTGCCACAAGGATCGAACACGGCACCATGAGGAAGCAAGGAACTAAGCCTTACTTTGGTGCCAAGAAAATCAAAGAAAAGAGGTAGCGTGCGCGTCACACAAGGATCGAACACGGGGCTTCAATTTGGAAACATTGCCCTGCCCTCCGCAAGGGCAGGGCAGCATCTTATGGTGCACGGCCAGCGCACCATTCTGGCGCACCAAGGGAAGTCTCGGCAGCACCAGCAGCACGCACGAGCACCATTCTGGCGCACCAAAAAGTTCTGCGCGGAGGGCAGGGCAGCGTCCTGCACGCACCAACGCATCACACGCACGCACCAATGGGCCAGATGCATCATTTTCTGCCCTGCCCTCCACAAGGGCAGGGTAGCCTCCTGGGAGCTACTTTCTTCATGGGCTAAAATTGGATTAAAAATCCAATAAAATTCATTTCTTCACCAAATCAAAAGCCCATACAAATCCTAAGATCCAAGAATAGAAAGTGTATAAATAGGAGATAGTTTGATGTAATTAGGACCTTTTTCTTTACTTTTGAACTTTGAATCTTCCTTTGAATCTTTATTTTTAATTTTGAACTTGGGAACTTTCTCTTGGAGACTTCACTGAGATTTCAAAGAATTGGGGAGGAGAATTGATCTCTCTTCTTCCTCGTTCTTGCTTGAGCATTTTTACTTTTCTTGTTTGAGTTTTGGGTGTGAAGAATTGAGGAAATTCTGTCTCAATCTCCATTCAAAATCTCTTTAATTCCTCTTCTGCATAATTGAGTTTAATTACAATTCCTTTACTAATTCTTCTTCAATTTCTTGTTAATTGCTTTGTGAACTTGGATCTGGGAAGGCAATTGAGATCTAGACTTTGCTATCTAGTCTCTTGAGTCCTGAGATCCCATTTTCCTTGTTGGTTCTTCTGTGAACCCCTGCTGCGATTTAATTTCATTTCTTGTTTGAATTCCCAATTCATCTTCTGCTCTATTAATTGTTGCAATTCACTTTCCCTTGCTGAAATTCTGAATTCCTAATCCTCAACTCCCATTTCCATTCAAGCAATTTACATTTCTTGCATTTTAAGTTACTGCAATTTACATTTCTTGCCCTTTAAGTTTCAGTCATTTAATTTCTTGTTCTTTAAGATTCAGCACCTTTACTTTCCGTTCTCTTTAATTTCTGCAATTCTCCCCTCCCCCTTTACATTTCAAGTAATTTAGTTTCTGTTAATGATAAACCACTCAACCAATATTTGATTCACTTGACTAAATCAACCACTAAACTAAAATTGCTCAATCCTTCAATCCCTGTGGGATCGACCTCACTCCCGAGAGTTTTTATTACTTGATGCGACCCGGTACACTTGCCGGTGAGTTTTATGTTGGATCGTTTTCCACACATCAATAGCACCTCGCCACCTCTGGTTTACGTCCTAGGTGTAAAGCTCTGTGTGGTAGGGTGTTACCACTCTTCAACGATTTCTATAGGAATCATGGCTTCTACTTTATAAGTAAGTCGGGAAGGTAACTCCCCTATTGTGGAATGAGGGATTGTCCGATATGCCCATAAGACTTGAGGGATCTCCTGTGTCCATGTTCCTTTTGCGTCTTGTAGTCGGTGTTTCAACCCGCCCAATATGACTTTATTTGCGACTTTGACTTGTCCGTTGGCCTGATATGTTCCCCTGATATGAATTGGTGCTTTATCTTGAGGCTGACAACCGAATTCCTGAAGGTTAAGTTAGTAAAAGATGAGTCCCATTGTCCATGGTGATGGAGTGAAAAACTCCAAACCTTGTGAAAATGTTCTTGTAGAGAAACTTCCGACTTCGTTGGACCTTAATGATTGCTAATGGTTCTTCCTTGATCCACTTAGTAAAATAGTCAATCCCCATGAGGTATTTTACTTGTCCTGGAGCTTGAGAGAATGGTCTGAGAAGATCGAGACCGCATTTTACGAATGGCCATGGTGAGATGACGCAGATAAGCTCTTCGGGAGGTGCAACATGGAAGTTGGCATGCTTCTGGCAAAGCAAGCACTTTTTGACAAACTTGGCCGCTTTCCTTTGCAAGGTCGGCCAGAAGAAGCCCGCTCGGATAACCTTTTTGGCTAGTAATCGGGCTCCCAAGTAGTTCCGACATATGCCATTATGTACTTCTTCTAAGACCTCCTTTGGATTAGAGGTCGGGATGCACTTTAGGAGAGGTGTTGATGCCCTTCTTTTATATAGGATATTGTGGACCAATGTATAGTTTTATGCTTCTGTTACAAGTTTTCGAGCCTCTTTTTCATCTTTGAGGAGACATCAAATTTATGATAGTTGACTATGGGGATCATCCATCCTAAATTTGATTGGATATGGTCATTATGTCCGAGTTGTCATCTTCTTTTGATATTGATGGTGTGTGGAGGATCTTCTGGATGAGGCTTCTATTGTTGCTCCTTGGGTTGGTGCTGGCTAACTTGGTGAGGGCATCTACTCAGGCATTTGACTCCCGAGTTATGTTTCGGACCTCTCCTTTCGAGAATTGTGCTAGTTATTCCCGAGCTTCATCTAAGTATTTTTTCATATTGGGGTATTTGGCTTGATAAGTGTCATTAATCTGTGAAGTTACTATTTGAAAATCACTAAACACTATCAAGCTTTGTGCCCCAACCTCTTTAGCCAGCTTCAAGCCGACAAGCAAGGCTTCATATTCTACTTGATTATTAGAAGCAGGGAACTCGAACCTTAATAACAGTTTTATTTGGGTTTCTTGTTCACTTTTCAGGATGACGCCTGCTCCACTGCCAGCTTTATTTGACGACCCATCTACATATAGGCTCCAAGTTGTCAGACTTCCCCGAATTTTGATGTATTTAGCTATAAAGTCAGCGAGATACTGGGACTTGATTACTATCCGGGCTTCAGAATTTAAATCAAACTCAGACAATTTCACAGCCCATTGTATCATTCTTTCTGCTAGGTCCATTTTTTGTAGAATCTGCTTCATTGGTTAATTAGTATTGACCTTTATTGTATGAACTTAGAAAAAAGGTCGGAGCCTTTGGCAGGTGAAGATAAGAGCATACACAAATTTTTCTATGTTTTGATAGTTCAACCCTACTCCTTGTAAGGCTTTGCTGACAAAGTAAATAGGTTGCTGCCTGCTCTCATCTTCTCGGATCAAGGCTGAAGCTACTGCCAAGTAGAGGACAAGCTTTTCTGCCACGATAAGTCGGGTGAGTATGGTTGGTTAGCCCAGAAATGCTTTGAAATCTTGAAAGGCTTGCACTACCAAAAAATGGCCTTTAGCCACGGAAAAAACCGTGGCGATGACACATTAACAATGAATGGAGATCCGTGGCTAACAAGGGCGATGCATTTTTATTTAGCCACGGTTTTTGGCCTGTCAGCCACTGTTTTTTAAATTGTGGAGACATTTGAGTAGCAACGGTTTTGACATCATTGCTCACACTCCAAACCATGGCTAAATGAAAATAATCTAAACAAAAAGTATAATTTTGCCACACTTTTTTGTGTGGCAAGACGGATTTTTTGCAACATTTTTTTTCCGTGGCTAATGTTGGTGGGTTATTTAGCTACACTATTTCTGTGGCTAACCCAAATTATTTTATTCCATTTTTTCATGGCTAGCTTGAATTGCCACATTTTATCATAAAGAAAAATTGCTTCTTAGCATAAAATTATATCATACAAAATTAAAAACGTTAACTATATATCCTTATAAGTAATTAGGGGTGACAAACGGGCCTAAACCTGCCGGGCCTTGCCTGCTTCCTTCATCTTTCCTTGGACAAAAGAATACCCCAAATAAGGTCACTTAAATATATATATTAATATATTCTCCTACAAAGGGGGTGCACTCTCAATACAGTCTTTCGGACACTTTCATTAAAGTGAGACCTTGGAGAGGCTAGGCGTAAAAATCTTACAGAGTGAGGGATTTGCATTTCCTTTTGTTATGAGGTTCTTGGTAGAGAGTTACCGCTAGGTGAAGATAAGGATCGCGCTTTCCTAACTCCTTCTTAGGATGATCTTTCTACTTTCTTGAGTTGAAGTTCGATTTAGGAAAGCCTAGCCTGTTAATAGAGCTTCCCTATGGAAGGGGCGAAGAGTTGGGTTGGTGATTGACTACCTCTCCTTCATATGGAGCCTCTTCTCAAGCTGCACAAAACCTCATTTCCGTTTGGAATACAGGAGGATTCCTATGGGGAGAAGAGGTGGCAGGTTTTTCCTTAGAGTTCAGTACCGTGGGCCGACCCACGTAATCCACTAAAAAGGCGGGCCGGGCTGAAAAATTGGGACCGCCAAAGAACAAAAGCCCGCCTAACCCGCACCTCTTAAATTGCAGGCTTTGGCGGGGCGGCCTTTCCCGCTGGGCTTAGTTTTTTTCGCAATGGAGTATTTTTGTAATTTTTTTGCCAAAATCTAGCTTTTCCCAACCCAGCTTACAAGAGTATGAAGATGAAAATTGAGTGTTTTGGATTATGTTTATGTTGCTTTGGAGACAATATTTATAATTATGTTTTGGATGAAAACTTGGTTTATGATTATATTTATTAGATATTTATTATTACAAAGACATTAATGTTTGTGAATATAAAAAATATAATTTTTTATATTTTTAAAAATTATAAATTTATTAATATGATTGTGAAGTTATATATATTATTTAGTAGTTAATAGTAAAAAAAAGAGGAGCTTTGGTGGGCTTAGCCCGCCAACCCACCAATCTACAGTTAGGCGAGGTGGGGTGGAATTTTAGAACCGCCTCACTAGGCGAGACAGGGCGGGCCAGCCCGCCAAAGGGTGGACTTCTGGTGAGACGAGGCGGGCTTCCTCACTTGCCACCCCTATAGGTAGTATCCATAGTAATAAAAATATAAAATCAAGTAATATATAATGTTGAAAGCATATATCCTGAACTAAATGCATTTAAACTATTACAAAATCAAACATCAAGACGCACCATTATTAGATCTTCGACTTCTTTATTGGAGAACTTGTAATATCATTCAAATAAGACCGTGTTATCTCTTTATTCATACAAAAAATTGTCCCAAGTTTTTATTTAAAAATAATAGTTTAATGTAGTTAAAATTTAAAAATATAAGAATGCATACCCAATATTTTTAGCAATGTCTGAAACAATAATTGCTAAACAGTTGAACGGTATCACCAATTAAAATATATATAATTATGGTCCAAATAAATTAACTCGTATAAACTAGAAAAATAACATGGCGATATATATGACATCTTAGAAGTACATTTGTTAAAATTATGTGACATCTAAAATCAACCTTTGCAGCATGATGAGCGGATATTTTATACGTTTTTTGGGGGTAATTTCATGTAGTTTTTAGTATATTTTAGTTAGTTTTTAGTATATTTTTATTAGTTTTTAGGAAAAATTTATATTTCTGGACTTTACTATGAGTTTGTATATTTTTCTGTGATTTCAGGTATTTTCTGGCTGAAATTGAGGGAGTTTAGCAAAAATCTGATTCATGCTGAAAAAGGACTGCTGATGCTTTTGGATTTTGACCTCCCTGCACTCGGAATGGATTTTTTGGAGCTATAGGAGTTCAATTGGCACGCTCTCAATTGGGCTGGAAAGTAGACATCCAGGGCTTTCCAGAAATATATAATAGTTCATACTTTGCTCGAAGATAAACGACGTAAACTGGTGTTTAACGCCAGTTCCATGTTCCATTCTGGCGTTAAACGTCAGAAACAGGTTGCAAATTAGAGTTAAACGCCCAAAACAGGTTACAACCTGACGTTTAACTCCAGAAACAGCCCAGGCACGTGAAAAGCTCAACTCAGCCCTAGCACACACCCAGTGGGCCCTAGAAGTGGATTTCTGCACTATCTATCTCAGTTTACTCATTTTTTGTAAACCTAGGTTACTAGTTTAATATTTAAACAACTTTTAGAGATTTATTCTATACATCATGATATTTTTAGATCTGAACTTTGTACTCTTTGATGGCATGAGTCTCTAAACTCCATTGTTGGGGGTGAGGAGCTCTGCTGTGTCTCGATGGATTAATGGAATTATTTTTGTTTTCTATTCAAACACGCTTATTTCTATCTAAGATATTCATTCGCACTTTAATATGATGAATGTGATTATCTGTGACACTCATCACCATTCTCAATCTATGAACGCGTGCCTGACAACCACCTCCGTTCTACCTTAGATTGAATGAGTATCTCTTGGATTTCTTAATCAAAGTCTTCGTGGTATAAGCTAGAATCCATTGGCAGCATTCTTGAGAATCCGGAAAGTCTAAACCTTGTCTGTGGTATTCCGAGTAGGATTCAGGGATTGAATGACTATGACGAGCTTCAAACTCACAAGGGTTGGGCGTAGTGACAGACGCAAAAGGATCAATGGATCCTATTCCAGCATGAGTGAGAACCGACAGATGATTAGTCGTGCGGTGACAGCGTACCTGGACCATTTTCACTGAGAGGACGGATGGTAACTGTTCCGAGGGTTACCTGAAACTAGAGGTCGATCTCGGACGAGATCTTCTATGCTGTTCGGAGCTGCGGAGTCTGATCTGATGATGGTGGTCGGAGTCACTGTGTCCGACTCATTGGACTTGGTGATGATGCTGATCCTTCATCCCAGAGGGTGGGGGGTACCTGCAAGGGACTCCGATGCTTAAGTTAGCAAGGGTATTAAGCAGGTATTGAGTAGAATCAGAGTATGAGTTATACCTGGGTGCTCCAGTGTATTTATAATGATGTGGAATGACCTTTCCGGAGATAAGATAGTTATCTTATCTTATCTTATTTTATCTTTGAGTGAGATCATCTTATCTTCACGAGAACCGCCCTTATCTCTATAGGCTTGGACTGCCTTAGAATTTGGGTCGTGTTCCTTTATTTGGGCCCTTCTTTGGGCTTTTCTGACAATTTGGCCGTGCTCTTTGAGAAGAGATCGGGTAGCTTGACCTGAGGAGGTCGGTCGTCTCGTTGCTAGTCATCCCGGGTCGGACATCTCGACCCAGGGTATGAACAGTGCCCCTACTCGAGCTCGGTCTTTATCTGGAGGTCAAGTCTTAGTCTTCGGGCCTGCTTGGGTAAAGCCGAACTCAAGCATTTTGTCGCTTTATCTTTATAGAGCTCCTTTTTGAATGTGGAACGTTTCTGCTTCTTTAAGCGCGCGCTTTTGCATTAGCGCTCTAGCTTTGGAAATGTGCGAGGGTTTAACACCTTCTTTAATGGGCTTTTAATGCTCCGTTTTCTCTGGGTCACTTTATTTTTGAACTTCGCATTTGAAAAACAGTTTCTCTTCTTCGTAACCTTCTTTCTCTCTTTTCTGTTTTCTTTGTGATTTTCTCATTTCCTTTCTACGACGTTCGCTTGGTGATCGTTTGGTGTTGCTCTTGGAGTGCGATTTTGGTTTCCTTCTTTCTTCGCTTTCTCCAGCGCTTCCTGTTTTCCTCAGGTTGGTTCTTTTCCCTGCTTCTTTACTTGCTTTAGAATGTGATTTTTCAATAAAGTTTTGATTTTGCCTGCATCTATGTTGGAAAGCTTGAATCTTTTCATATTACCGTGCTTGACTGCCGCTGTGATGTACGTGTTCTGGTCCTCTTTTTGCCCTTCCGTTTAGTGTCTCTAGGGTTTTGCATGTTGTCGCTGCTTGAAAAAAGGTTGCTCCTTTAGTGGTTTTAGGTTCTGTTGGTAGTTTCTCTTTTGATGAAGACGATGTTTTCTTGATGATTTCTGCTTCGGTTGTTGTTTCTAGTTTTGAAAGGGAAGGATTGTTGCTGGGGTGTGAATCTTGTAAATCTTCTTGGGTTCTTGTATTGTGGCTGCCCCCAAATGGTGCTCCAGGATTTTTAGTGTAAGTCCTGGGGACTCCTTTTGTTGCTTGTAATGTACTGGGTTATGTAGTCGAGTTGTTTTGCTAGTGTCCGAGATGTGTTTTAGCAATCCGATATTCTTTTCTTTATTGTAGGACTAGTTGGTCTTATGGCTTCTCGCAAGAATATTGTTGAGACGTCTTCCCAAGTCCCTGAGGGCATGGCCGATTGGGTGAATTCCATGGTTCTTCTATGTCTTTCAGTGGTGGATTCCGACTTCTATAGAGAGCTGCGAAAACACCATAGGGTTTGTGGTAGAGGGCCCAGGAAGGGAATTACGAGCTGGTAGCGCCTGATTCCAATGAGAGAGTTTGTTTTCCTACTTCAGTTGAAGGGGAGCGTCCCTATTTTTATGCTTATGAATACTTCTTTAGTCTTTTGGACATTACTTTTCCTTTTTCCGCTTTTGAGACCAACTTGTTGTGGTCTTGTAACATTGCTCCATCCCAGCTTCATCCCAATTTGTGGGGTTTTATAAAAAATTTTCAGCTGCTGCGTCAAGAGTTAGGCATCAAGCCTTCTCTAACTCTTTTCCTCTATTTGTTTGTTTCGGCCAAGCCTGGGGCCTCTTCAAAAAAGAAAGCTTCTTGGGTTTCCTTTAGATCTGCTCAAGGGCACAAAGTCTTTGCCATGTATGATGAGTCCTTTAAGGACTTTAAAAACTAATTCTTTAAAGTTCGAGCTGTTGCGGGGGTTCGCCCCTTTTTTCTTGATGAAAATGATGAACCTGCTTTTCCTCTTGAGTGGCAAAAGAATGTCATAGTGTCTCGATATACTTGCGAGATGTTGGACGGGGTCGAACAGGCCTTTGTGAGCGTATTGGAGGATATTTGGGGGCAGCCTCCTCATCTGGATACTAAGAAATTTCTGGGGGACCCCTCTTTGGTCCGAAAAGTGTTGGGTATTGACTGACGTGCTATTTTATTCTATTTTATCCCTGTGATCCATGACTTTTATTTGCTGATTCTGTTTTTTCTGTTTTTCAGAAATGTCGAAAAATAACGACTCCATGAAGGCTTTCAAAAAAGCCAAGAAGGCAGCCGCTGCACAAAACATCTCGGTCAATGCGGCAAGGGAGGGATCTTCTCAAACCACCATGAAACCGCCTGTACCAGGTTCCCCTGGGCAGAGGAGGGTGATCCCTACTCCTCGGGTTCGCCTGGTAGATCCTCCACAAACTTCTACTGCTGCTTCTGGTGCTCCTTCCTCAAAAAAGCAGAAAACAAATGAGCCGTTTAACCTGGATGCCCCGGATTTTGATGCTGTCAAGTTTGTCAACCAGCAAGTTGCCCATTACAGTGCGCTTTCTATGGATGACGTGTCCCTTCTTCAGCATTTAGACTTCATCACCAGAAACAGTGTGAAGATGGCACATATGGGTGCGGCTATTTTCCGAACTGTTCAGGGTATCTCGTTTCATGCTACGAAGTCTTTCATGGAAGAGGCTAAATCAGAGTTTGATCGGATCAAGGGTCTGAAGGAGGAATTGGAGGTGAAGTTGGCGAAGGTAGAAAAGGAACTGGAGGGTGAGAAGGCTAGCTCTATCGCCTTGGCGGCTTCCTTGAAGTTGGCTGAGGACATGGCATTGAAGCACAAGGATAGCTATGTCTCAGCTTATAGGGAGTTGGTGCATCTCCGAGATGACTTGGAAACTTCTCGGGTTAATTATGCCGAGCTTCAGGGTCACCTTGTGGGCAGCGTGACTGCCGCCTATGAGAACCTGATGGAGCAGTTCTGGATTGTTGCTCCTGATGCCGATTTGACTCTCATTAGTCTTGATAACGTAGTAAAGGATGGCAAGATTGTCCCAGATGATCCCGATGATGACATTGAACCTCCTCCTGCGCCTTCTCTT
The DNA here is from genome assembly GCF_003086295.3 of Arachis hypogaea. Lineage (NCBI taxonomy): Eukaryota > Viridiplantae > Streptophyta > Magnoliopsida > Fabales > Fabaceae > Arachis > Arachis hypogaea. The sequence goes on along the minus strand of NC_092039.1, from coordinate 80,957,071 downwards.
AAAGCTTCTGCTATGCCAGTTTCTTCAGCCCCCTCGACCGTAGTTGAGCCAGATCCTGATTGTCAGATCTTGAATCGAGGCGATGGGACAGTGGATGCGGTGCCTCTCCAGACTCGTCCTCCTTCACCCCATGTTGATGTCACTAGTGGAGGACCTCCGAAATCTCTTTAATTATCTTTGGTATATTTTGGTATAGCCCGGCCTGTGGGCTTTTGAACTTTTTATTTTGTAAAGCATGCTTCTGACTTTGGTACTTCTTTAGTTGCTTTGCTTAGCAACTTTATTTTTGTTAAACAAAATAGTCTCCGAACTCTTGGGCTTGATTCTAATGGCTTCTTGAGTTTGTTCATTACTGTGACTTGTGTTTGGATTGGGCCTTTTTTGCTTTATGTTTGTAGCCCGACTTCTGTTAAGGTTGAATCCACCTTGTGTGTTGGTCTTCTTTCTTTGTCCCGAAGTTATCTTTAGCAATCCATTTTGGTTGGACCTTTTGTGAGGTCTCTATTAGGATTTGCTTTTTGAGGTTTTCGGGTGGCCATCATGTCGAGCTCTTTACGAGTTATTTCTGTAATTCTCTTTCTTGGACCTTGTTCAAGTCTCTTTCAGGGATTACTTTATAACTCTTTCTCATTTGCGCCGACTTCATCATGTCGGGTTCTTCTGAGTTATTTCTGTAGCTTTATCTTTCCGGGCCGACTTTGTTACGTCGGGCCCTGTCGAGTTACTTGATAGTCCTCTTTTTTGGACCTTGTTTTAGGTCTCTTTCAAGGATTATCTTTTGTAACTTTATCTTTCTAGGCCGACTTTGTCACGTCGGGTCCTGTCGAGTTACTTGATAATCCTCTTTTTTGGACTTTTTAGGTCTCTTTCAGGGATTATCTTTTGTAACTTTATCTTTTCGGGCCGACTTTGTCACATCGGGCCCTGTCGAGTTACTTGATAGTCCTCTTTTTTGGACCTTGTTTTAGGTCTCTTTCAGGGATTATCTTTTGTAACTTTTTGTAGGAGTCCAACTTTGCCATGTCGGGCTCTTCGAAGTTATAGTAATCTTCTTTTATAGGGCTGGCAGACCTCTTTCCAGGGCTTTACTTATAACTTGGGTTGTTGAAGCTGGTCCGACTTTTTGTGCTGGCCAGTCTTTAAGTTATTTTATAGAAATCCATTTTATTAAGTCCTCGTCAGGTCCTTTCTATGGATCACTTTCTATAACTTCTTGCATTATTCTGTTTTCATCTTTGCCAATTTTGTAGAATTTGGGTTTTTAGCCCTTGTTTTTATCGTGATCGCGCAGTGAATTCGATTTTCACTTTTTGTCGATCTGTAGCTTTATAATCGGGCGATGAATGTTTTCAAAATAATATGACTTGAGCGTTTGTAGAGAATCTAAACAAATTTTATTAAAGGAAAATGCAAATATACATGAGGAGTTAATTTCCTAAGTCGGGTGATTTGTAGGTCTTGGCGGGGCGCCTCGTTAAAAAACTTTTTTCAGGAAAAAGAGTGCGCCTTGTCCAAGATCTTTTATCACCCCTAGCTATAGTACCTTCTTAGGTTGCAGGCGTGCCATAATCTAGGAAGCTCTCGCCCGTCGAGTTCGGAAAGTTTGTAGTAGCCGTTTCCCAATACTTCTTTGACTCGGAAGGGTCCTTTCCAGTTTGCTGCCAACTTTCCTTCTCCAGGTCGAGTTGTTCCTATATCGTTTCGGATTAGGATAAGGTCGTTTTCAACAAAGGCCTGCTGTATTACTTTTCGGTTGTATCTGGAGGCCATTCGTCTTTTCAGCGCCTCTTCCCTTATCCGAGCTTTCTCTCGGATTTTTGGAAGTAAGTCGAGCTCTTCCCTTTGAAATTAGGAATTGACTTTTTTGCTAAAATGGATTACTCTGGGGGATCCTTCTTCGACCTCCACTGGAATCATTTCCTCCATTCCGTAAGCTAATTGGAAGGGTGACTCCTTTGTCGTGAAATGTAGAGTCGTTCGGTACGCCCATAGGACTTGTGGGATCTCCTCAGCCCAGGCTCCCTTTGCATCCTGTAATCTCTGTTTTATCCCTGCTAATATAACTTCGTTAGCAGCTTCAGCTTGCCCATTGGCTTGGGGTGCTCAACAGAGGTGAATTGTTATTTTATATTCAGGTCGGCCGCTAGTTTTCTGCGTCTGTGAACTGGGTACCATTGTCTGTAGTGATAGAGTATGGAACTCCGAACCTTGTGACGATGTTTTTATACAGGAATTTCTGACTTTTTTGAGCTATGGCATTGGCTAGGGGTTCTGCCTCGATCCATTTTGTGAAGTAGTCTATTCCTACTATGAGAAATTTGACTTGTCCTGATCCTTGAGGAAAAGGTCCAAGGAGATCGAGTCCCCATTTTGCGAATGGCCAAGGTGAGGTTACGCTGATGTGTTCCTCTGGCGGAGCGGTGTGGAAGTTGGCATGCTTTTGACATGGCGAACATGTCCTTACAAATTCTATGGCTTCTTTTTGTAGAGTTGGCCAATAGAATCCTGCCCAAAGTACTTTTTTGGCGAGTTCTTGCTCTCCGAGGTGATTGCCACAAATGCCACTGTGTACTTCTTCTAGGATATCCTTAGTATTGGAAGTCAGCATGCATTTTAGCAATGGTGTTGAAATCCCTCTTTTGTATAAAGTATTATTTATGATGGTGTAGTATTGTGCTTCCCGTTTTAACCTCTTTGCCTCTTTCTCATCTGTAGGTAGGGCTTCTATTGTGAGGTAATTAATTATGGGGGTCATCCATCCCTGATCATGACCTGTTATGGCTAGGACCTTTTCTTTTTTTGATATTGATGGATTCTATAGAATTTCTTGGATAAGGCTTCTATTGTTGCCTCTTGGATAATTTATACGCTTTTTGGCATTGTTTTTAGTATGTTTTTAGTATGTTTTAGTTAGTTTTTAGTATATTTTTATTAGTTTTTAGTTAAAATTCACTTTTCTGGACTTTACTATGAGTTTGTGTATTTTTTTGTGATTTCAGGAATTTTCTGGCTGAAATTGAGGGACCTGAGCAAAAATCTGACTCAGAGACTAAAAAGGACTGCAGATGCTGTTGGATTCTGACCTCCCTGTACTCGAAGTGGATTTTCTGGAGCTACAGAAACCCAATTGGCGCACTCTCAACGGCGTTGGAAAGTAGACATCCTGGGATTTCCAGCAATATATGATAATCCATACTTTGCCCAAGATTTGATGGCCCAAACCGGCGTTCAAAGTTACCATCAGAATTCCCAGCGTTTAACGCCGGAACTGGCACCAAAGTGGGAGTTAAATGCCCAAACTGGCACAAAAGCTGGCGTTTAACTCCAAAAAGAGTCTCTACACGAAAATGCTTCAATGCTCAGCCCAAGCACACACCAAGTGGGCCCGGAAGTGGATTTTTATGTCATTTACTCATCTCTGTAAACCCTAGGCTACTAGTTATCTATATATATAGGACCTTTTGCTATTGTATTTTCATCTTTTGATCTTTGGAATCTTTTGATCTTTGGAATCTTTTGATCTTTAGATCTTTTGATCACGTTGGGAGGCTGGCCATTCGGCCATGCCTAGACCTTGTTCTTATGTATTTTCAACGGTGGAGTTTCTACACACCATAGATTAAGGTGTGGAGCTCTGCTGTACCTCGAGTATTAATGCAATTACTATTGTTCTTCTATTCAATTCCGCTTGTTCTTGTTCTAAGATATCACTTGTTCTTCAACTTGATGAATGTGATGATCCGTGACACTCATCATCATTCTCACCTATGAACGTGTGCCTGACAACCACCTCCGTTCTACCTTAGATTGGGTGGATATCTCTTGGATTCTTTAACCAGAATCTTCGTGGTATAAGCTAGAATTGATGGCAGCATTCAAGAGAATCCGGAAGGTCTAAACCTTGTCTGTGGTATTTTGAGTAGGATTCAATGATTGAATGACTGTGACGAGCTTCAAACTCCTGAAGGCTGGGCGTTAGTGACAGACGCAAAAGAATCACTGGATTCTATTCCAACCTGATTGAGAACCGACAGATGAATAGCCGTGCCGTGACAGGGTGCGTTGAACATTTTCACTGAGAGGATGGGAGGTAGCCACTGACAACGGTGAAACCCTTGCATACAGCTTGCCATGGAAAGGAGTAAGAAGGATTGGATGAAGACAGTAGGAAAGCAGAGAGACAGAAGGGACCAAGCATCTTCATACGCTTATCTGAAATTCCCACCAATGAATTGCATAAGTATCTCTATCTTTATCTTTATGTTTTATTCATCATTCATAACCATTTGAGTTTGCCTGACTAAGATTTACAAGGTGACCATAGCTTGCTTCATACCAACAATCTCTGTGGGATCGACCCTTACTCGCGTAAGGTTTATTACTTGGACGACCCAGTACACTTGCTGGTTAGTTGTGTGAAGTTGTGTTTATGCCATGGTATTGAACACCAAGTTTTTGGGTTCATCACCGGGGATTATTTGAGTTGTGTAAAGTATTGATCACAATTTCGTGCACCAAAATGCTGATAACAACCCCCTTAAGCAGGCTTCTCCCACCACTTCTGTAGGAAATAAACCTGCAGCAACTAAGGTTGAAGAGTATAAAGCCAAGATGCCTTATCCTCAGAAACTCCGCCAAGCGGAACAAGACAAATAATTTGCCCGCTTTGCAGACTATCTCAGGACTCTTGAAATAAAGATTCCGTTTGCAGAGGCACTTGAGCAAATACCCTCTTATGCTAAGTTCATGAAAGAGATCTTAAGTCATAAGAAGGATTGGAGAGAAACTGAAAAAGTTTTTCTCACTGAAGAATGCAGTGCAGTCATTTTAAAGAGCTTACCAGAGAAGCTTAAAGATCTTGGAAGCTTTATGATACCATGCACATTAGAGGGTACTTGTACCAAGAAAGCTCTATGTGATATTGGGGCAAGTATCAACCTAATACCTGCATCGACTATCAGAAAGCTTGGTTTGGCTGAAGAAGTCAAACCAACCCGAATATGCCTCCAACTTGCTGATGGCTCCATTAAATATCCATCAGGTGTAATTGAAGACATGATTGTCAAGGTTGGACCATTTGCCTTTCCCACTGACTTTGTAGTGCTGGAAATAGAGGAGCACAAGAGTGCAACTCTCATTCTAGGAAGACCTTTCCTAGCAACTGAACGAACCCTCATTGACGTCCAAAAAGGGGAACTGACCCTGGAGTCAATGAGGATGACTTTAAGTTGAATGTTGTCAAAGCTATGCAGCATCCAGACACCCCAAATGATTGCATGAGCGCTGATATCATTGACTCTTTGGTGGAGGAGTTCAATATGACTGAAAGTCTTGAATCAGAGCTAGAGGACATCTTTAAAGATGTTCAGCCTGATCTGGAGGAATTAAAGGAAATAAAAGAACCTCTGAAAATTCCTCATGAAGAGGAGAAACCTCCTAAACCCGAGCTCAAGCAACTACCACCATCCTTGAAATATGCATTTCTGGGAGAAGGTGACACTTTTCTAGTGATCATAGGCTCTACTTTAAATCCACAGGAAGAGGAAGCACTAATTCAAGTGCTAAGGACACACAAGACAACTCTTGGGTGGTTCATAAGTGATCTTAAGGGCATTAGCTCAGCAAGATGCATGCACAAGATCCTATTGGAGGATGATGCTAAGCCAGTGGTTCAACCACAGAGGTGGCTAAATCCAGCCATGAAGGAGGTGGTGCAGAAAGAGGTCACTAAGTTACTAGAGGCTGGGATTATTTATCCTATTTCAGATAGCCCCTGGTGAGCCCTGTCCATGTTGTCCCCAAGAAGGGAGGCATGACAGTGGTTCATTATGAAAAGAATGAACTGGTTCCTACAAGAACAGTTATAAGGTGGCGCATGTGTATTGACTACAGGAGGCTCAATACAGCCACCAGAAAGGATCATTTTCCTTTACCATTCATAGACCAGATGCTAGAGAGACTAGCAGGTCATGAATACTACTGCTTTCTGGATGGCTATTCAGGTTACGACCAAATTGCAGTAGATCCTCAGGACCAAGAGAAAACAGCATTCACATGTCCTTCTACAGTATTTGCCTACAGAAGGATGCCTTTTGGTCTGTGCAATGCACCTGCAACCTTTCAGAGGTGCATGCTCTCTATCTTCTCTGATATAGTAGAGAAATTTTTGGAAGTCTTCATGGATGACTTCTCAGTATTTGGAGACTCATTCAGCTCTTGCCTTAACCATCTAACACTTGTTCTGAAAAGATGCCAAGAGACAAACCTAGTTCTAAACTGGGAAAAATGTCACTTTATGGTGACTGAACGGATTGTCCTTGGGCATAAAATTTCAAACAAGAGAATAGAGGTGGATCAAGCTAAAGTTGAAGTAATTAAAAAATTACCACCATCTGCCAATGTTAAGGCAATCAGAAGCTTTCTGGGGCATGCAGGATTCTACAGAAGGTTTGATGAGCGGATAATTTGTATGCTTTTTGGCATTGTTTTTAGTATGTTTTTGGTATGATATAGTTAGTTTTTAGTATATTTTTATTAGTTTTTAGTTAAAATTCACTTTTCTGGACTTTACTATGAGTTTGTGTGTTTTTCTGTGATTTCAGGTATTTTCTGGCTGAAATTGAGGGACCTGAGCAAAAATCTGATTCAGAGACTAAAAAGGACTGCAGATGCTGTTGGATTCTGACCTCCCTGCACTCGAAGTGGATTTTCTGGAGCTACAGAAGCCCAATTGGCGCGCTCTCAACGGCGTTGGAAAGTAGACATCCTGGGCTTTCCAGCAATATATGATAGTCCATACTTTGCCCAAGATTTGATGGCCCAAACCGGCGTACAAAGTCACCCTCAGAAATCCCAGCGTTAAACGCCGGAACTGGCACCCAAATGGGAGTTAAACGCCCAAACTGGCATAAAAGCTGGCGTTTAACTCCAAGAAGAGTCTCTGCACGAAAAAGCTTCATTGCTCAGCCCAAGCACACACCAAGTGGGCCCGGAAGTGGATTTTTATGTCATTTACTCATCTCTGTACACCCTAGGTTACTAGTTTTCTATATATAGGACCTTTTACTATTGTATTAGAGAATCTGAGAATCTTTGGATCTTTGGAACCTTTTCTTTAGATCTTTTGATCACTTTGGGAGGCTGGCCATTCGGCCATGCCTAGACCTTGTTCTTATGTATTTTCAACGGTGGAGCTTCTACACACCATAGATTAAGGTGTGGAGCTCTGCTGTACCTCGAGTATTAATGCAATTACTATTGTTCTTCCATTCAATTCCGATTGTTCTTTATCCAAGATATCACTTGTTCTTCAACTTGATGAATGTGATGATCCGTGACACTCATCATCATTCTCACCCATGAACAAGGTGACTGACAACCACTCTTGTTCTACAAGCGATCAAGGCTCTAGTGAATATCTCTTGGATTCCTGATTGCACGATGCATGGTTGATCGCCTGACAACCGAGTGCTCGTCTGACAAACGAGCCAACCATTCCGTGAGATCAGAGTCTTCGTGGTATAGGCGAGAACTGATGGCAGCATTCAAGAGAATCCGGAAGGTCTAACCTTGTCTGTGGTATTCTGAGTAGGATTCAATGAATGAATGACTGTGACGTGCTTCAAACTCCTGAGGGCGGGGCGTTAGTGACAGACGCAAAAGAATCACTGGATTCTATTCCGGCCTGATTGAGAACCGACAGATGAATTCCGCTATGCTGTGACAGAGCATATGCAATCGCTTTCACTGAGAGGATTGGAGGTAGCCACTGACAACGGTGAAACCCTTGCTTAAGCTTGCCATGGAAAGGAGTAAGAAGGATTGGATGAAGACAGTAGGAAAGTAGAGAGACGGAAGGGAAGGCATCTTCATGCGCTTATCTGAAGTTCCTACCAATGAATTACATAAGTATCTCTATCTTTATCTTTGTGTTATTTTCGTTCATCACCATTACCATTTGAGTTTGCCTGACTAAGATTTACAAGATGACCATAGCTTGCTTCAATACTAACAATCTCCGTGGGATCGACCCTTACTCGCGTAAGGTTTATTACTTGGACAACCCAGTGCACTTGCTGGTTAGTTGTGCGAAGTTGTGTAATGCCATGGTATTGAGCCACCAAGTTTTTGGGGTTCATGACCGGGGATTATGAGAGTTGTGAAAAAGTATTGTTCACAATTTCGCGCACCAAGTTTTTGGCGCCGTTGCCGGGGATTGTTCAAGTTTTGAGCAAGCTTTTGGTAACATCAGTGCCAAGATCCGGCAACAACACCAAATTTTTGGCGTTATTGCCAGGGATTGTTCTAGTTTGGACAACTGAAGGTTCATCTTGTTGCTTAGATTAGGTATTTATTTTTTTTCGAAATTCTTGAAGATGAATTCTAGAGTTTCATGATGATCTGTTGAAATCTGGCTGGCTGAGAAGCCATGTCTAATCTCATTGGACCGAGGTTTCAACTTATCATCACAAGAGCTTGTTGATTTTTATCAATCTTGCTTTTGGAGCAGTGATCTGCTAAGGCTTGGCTGACCTTTGGTCATGTCTAGTGTTTTGGACCGAAGCTTTCTTTGAGAGCTTGGCTGGCTGTGAAGCCATGTCTAATTCCTGGACCGGAGTCTTAGACTAGCATTGCACTGATTCCTGGAATTCTCATTAAGAATTTTGATATCTTTTTTCACTTAATTTTCGAAAAACACAAAAAAATTAAAAAATCATAAAATCCAAAAATAATTCTTGTTTGAGTCTAGTGTCTCATGTTAAGTTTGGTGTCAATTGCATGTTTTTGTTCTTATTGCATTCATGCATGTGTCTTAAGAATCTTCAAGTAATTCTTGATGATTTTCGTGCTCTGATCTTTGAATTCTATTGACTTGAGTGTCTTGTGTGTCTCATGTGCATTCTCATTTTGTTAGTGTCAGTAGTATACAAACTGCTAAGTTTGGTGTCTTGCATGCATTGTTATTTGATTCTTGTTGCATTTTGATTTTTTCCTACTATTAAAAATCCAAAAATATTTTTAATTTGTGTCTTTTCAAGTCAATAATACAGAGAATTGAAGATTCAGAACATACAGCAGAGGAATTGCACAGAAAAAGCTGGGCGTTCAAAACGCCCAGTGAAGAAGGACAGACTGGCGTTTAAACGCCAGCCAGGGTACCTGGTTGGGCGTTTAACGCCCAAAAGGGTAGCATTTTGGGCGTTAAACGCCAGAATGTGCACCATTCTGGGCGTTTAACGCCAGGATGGCTAGAAGGGAAGATTTTGTTTTCAAATCAAAATTTTTTTCAGTTTTCAAAGTTTTTCAAAATCAAATCTTTTTCAAATCATATCTTTTCAATCAAATCTCTTTCAAATTTAATTTCTTTCTTTTTTTCAAAGATACTTGCTACCAATTAATGATTTGATTCAACATTTCAAGTATGTTGCCTTTTCTGTTGAGAAAGGTTTAATGTTTGAATCATATCTTTTCTTGTTAGCCAAGTTTTTAATTTTCAAAATCAAATCTTTTTAAAATGTTTTTCAAATCATATCTTCTCAATCACATTTTTTTAAAAAAACAATCATATCTTCTTAACCACATCTTTTCCAAAATAGTTTCAATCAAATCTTTTTTATTTCTAATTTCAAAATCTTTTTCAAAAATCACTTAATTTCTTTTCCATTTTCATTTTCGAAAATTAAGTAATGTTTTTCAAAAATGTTTTCAAAATTTTTCACTTAATTTTCGAAAAATTACTTCCCTCCTTCTCATATCCTTCTAATTATGGACTAACACTATCCCTTGATGCAAAATTCGAACTCCATTTTCTCTGATAAGTTCGAATTTTCTACTTCTGTCTTCTACTCTTCTTTTCCTCTGACACCTAAAGGAATCTCTATACTGTGACATAGAGGATTCCACATTTTCTTGTTCTCTTCTCTTTCTTATGAGCAGGAGCAAAGACAAAGGCATTCTTGTTGAGGCTGATCCTGAACCTGAAAGGACCTTGAAGAGAAAGCTAAGAGAAGCCAAAGCACAACTCTCTTTAGAGCACCTGAACGAATTCTTCAAGGAAGAAGAACTCATGGCAGCCGAAAACAACAACAATGCCAACAATGCAAGGAAGGTGCTGGGTGACTTTACTGCACCTACTCCCGACTTCTATGGGAGAAGCATCTCTATCCCTGCCATTGGAGCAAACAACTTTGAGCTTAAGCCTCAATTAGTTTCTCTAATGCAACAGAATTGCAAGTTCCATGGACTTCCATTGGAAGATCCTCATCAGTTTTTAGCTGAGTTCTTGCAAATCTGTGACACAGTCAAGACTAATGGGGTTGACCCTGAGGTCTACAGGCTAATGCTGTTCCCTTTTGCTATAAGAGACAGAGCTAGAACATGGTTGGACTCTCAACCTAAAGAAAGCCTGGACTCTTGGGAAAAGCTAGTCAATGCCTTCTTGGCAAAGTTCTTTCCACCTCAAAAATTGAGTAAGCTTAGAGTGGAAGTCCAAACCTTCAGACAGAAGGAAGGAGAATCCCTCTATGAAGCTTGGGAAAGATACAAACAATTGATCAGAAAGTGTCCCACTAATATGCTTTCTGAATGGAGCATCATAGGTATTTTCTATGATGGTCTCTCTGAACTGTCCAAGATGTCTTTGGATAGCTCTTCTGGAGGATCTCTTCATCTGAAGAAGACGCCTACTGAAGCTCAAGAACTGATTGAAATGGTTGCAAATAACCAATTCATGTACACTTCTGAAAGAAATCCTGTGAACAATGGGACTAGTCAGAAGAAAGGAGTTCTTGAGATTGATACTCTGAATGCCATATTGGCTCAGAACAAAATATTGACTCAACAAGTCAATATGATTTCTCAAAGTCTGTCTGGAATGCAAAATGCACCAAGCAGTACTAAGGAAGCTTCATCTGAGGAAGAAGCTTATGATCTTGAGAACCCTTCAATGGAAGAGGTGAATTACATGGGAGAACCCTATGGAAACACCTACAATCCTTCATGGAGGAATCATCCAAATCTCTCATGGAAGGATCAACAGAGACCTCAACAAGGTTTCAATAACAATAATGGTGGAAGAAACAGGTTTAGTAATAGCAAGCCTTTTCCATCATCTTCTCAGCAACAGACAGAGAGTTCTAAGCAGAATACCTCTGACTTAGCAATAATGGTCTCTGATCTGATCAAAACCACTCACAGTTTCATGACTGAAACAAGGTCCTCCATCAGAAATTTGGAAGGACAAGTGGGTCAGCTGAGCAAGAAAATTACTGAACTCCCTCCTAGTACTCTTCCAAGCAATACAGAAGAAAATCCAAAAGGAGAGTGCAAGGCCATCAACATGGCCAAATTTTGAGAGGAAGAAGAGGCAGTGAACGCCACTGAGGAAGACCTCACTGGGCGTCCACTGGCCTCCAATGAGTTCCTCAATGAGGAACCATGGGAATCTGAGGCTCAAACTGAGACCATAGAGATTCCATTGGACTTACTTCTGCCATTCATGAGCTCTGATGAGTATTCTTCCTCTGAAGAGGATGAGTATGTCACTGAAGAGCAAGTTGCTAAATACCTTGGAGCAATCATGAAGCTAAATGACAAGTTATTTGGAAATGAGACTTGGGAGGATGAACCCCTTTGCTCACCAAAGAACTGGATGACTTGTCTAGACAGAAACTGCCTCAAAAGAGGCAGGATCCTGGGAAGTTTTCTATACCTTGTATCATAGGCACCATGACCTTCAAAAGGGCCTTGTGTGACTTAGGGTCAAGTGTAAACCTCATGCCCCTCTCTGTAATGGAGAAATTAGGGATCTTTGAGGTGCAAGCTGCAAAAATCTCACTAGAGATGGCAGACAACTCAAGAAAACAAGCCCATGGACTTGTAGAGGATGTTCTGGTTAAAGTTGAAGACCATTACATCCCTACTGATTTCATAGTCCTAGAGACTGGGAAGTGCATGGATGAATCCATCATCCTTGGCAGACCCTTCCTAGCCACAGCAAAGGCTGTGATTGATGTTAATAGAGGAGAGTTGATCATTCAAGTGAATGAAGAATCCTTGGTGTTTAATGCCCAAGGATATCCCTCTGTCATCATGGAGAGGAAGCATGAAGAGCTTCTCTCAAAACAGAGCCAAACAGAGCCCCCACAGTCAAACTCTAAGTTTAGTATTGGGAGGCCACAGCCAAACTCTAAGTTTGGTGTTGAACCCCCACATTCAAACTCTAAGTTTGGTGTTGGGAGGTTCAAACACGGCTCTGAATATCTGTGAGGCTCCATGAGAGTCCTCTGTCAAGCTAATGACATTAAAGAAGCGCTTGTTGGGAGGCAACCCAATGTTTTATGATTAACTATTTTCTTTTGTTATTTTATGTTTTTTTTGTAGGTTGATGATCATAAGAAGTCACAAAAACAATGAAAAAAGCAAAAACAGAAAGGAAGAAAAACAGCACACCCTGGAGGACGCACCCACTGGCGTTTAAACGCCAGTGAGGTTAGCTGGTGGGCGTTTAACGCCCAGTCTGGCACCATTCTGGGCGTTTAACGCCAGAAAGGGGCACCAGACTGGCGTTAAACGCCAGAAAGGGGCAAGATGTTGGCGTTAAACGCCAGAAATGGGCACCAGCCCGGCGTTTAACGCCAGAAAAGGCTCAAAACGTGATTTTGAATGCCATTTGGTGCAGGGATGACTTTTCCTTGACACCTCAGGATCTGTGGACCCCACAGGATCCCCACCTACCCTACCACTCTCTCTCTTCTTCACCAATCACCTCCACACCTCTTCCCCAAAAACCCCTCACCTATCAAATCCCATCTTTCTCTTCACCACTCACATCCATCCTTCATAAAACCCCACCTACCTCACCATTCAAATTCAAACCACTTTCCCACCCAATCCCACCCTCAAATGGCCGAACCTCTCTCTCCCCTTCTCCTATATAAACCCTCCTTCACTCCTTCATTTTCACACACCTAAAACACTACTTCTTCTCCCTTTTGGCCGAACACAAAGCCCTCTCCATCTCCTCCATTTCTTCTTCTTCTACTCTCTTCTTTCTTCTTTTGCTCGAGGACGAGCAAACATTTTAAGTTTGGTGTGGTAAAAGCATTGCTTTTAGTTTTTCCATAACCATTTATGGCATCTAAGGCCGGAGAAACCTCTAGAAAGAGGAAAGGGAAGGCAAAAGCTTCCACCTCCGAGTCATGGGAGATGGAGAAATTCATCTCAAAGGTGCATCAAGACCACTTCTATGAAGTTGTGGCCTTGAAGAAGGTGATCCCCGAGGTCCCTTTTTCACTCCAAAAGGGTGAATATCCGGAGATCCGACATGAGATCCGAAGAAGAGGTTGGGAAGTTCTTACCAACCCCATTCAACAAGTCGGAATCTTGATGGTTCAAGAGTTCTATGCCAATGCATGGATCACCAAGAACCATGACCAAAGTGTGAACCTGAATCCAAAGAATTACCTTACTATGGTTCGGGGGAAATACTTGGATTTTAGTCCGGAGAGTGTGAGGGTGGCGTTCAACTTGCCTATGATGCAAGGAGATGAACATCCTTACACTAGAAGGGTCAACTTTGATCAAAGGTTGGACCAAGTCCTCACAGTCATATGTGAAGAGGGCGCCCAATGGAAGAGAGATTCAAGAGGAAAGCCGGTTCAATTAAGAAGGCATGACCACAAGCCCGTGGCTAGAGGATGGTTAGAGTTTATACAACGCTCAATCATTCCCACTAGCAACCGGTCCGAAGTTACCATAGACCGGGCTATCATGATCCATAGCATCATGATTGGAGAAGAAATAGAGGTTCATGAGGTTATAGCCCAAGAACTCTATAAGGTGGCAGACAAGTCCTCTACCTTGGCAAGGTTAGCCTTTCCTCATCTCATTTGTCACCTCTGTTATTCAGTTGGAATTGACATAGAGGGAGACACCCCCATTGAGGAGGACAAGCCCATCACTAAGAAAAGGATGGAGCACACAAGAGATCCCACTCATCATGAGATCCCTGAGATTCCTCAAGGGATGCACTTTCCTCCACAAAACTATTGGGAGCAACTAAACACCTCCCTAGGAGAATTAAGTTCCAACATGGGACAACTAAGGATGGAGCATCAAGAACACTCCATCATCCTTCATGAGATTAGAGAAGATCAAAGAATCATGAGGGAGGAGCAACAAAGACAAGGAAGAGACATTGAGGAGCTCAAGCACTCCATAGGATCTTCAAGAGCAAGAAAGAGCCGCCATCACTAAGGTGGACCCGTTCTTTGATTTCCTTGTTCTTTATTCTTCTGTTTTTCGAATTTTATGCTTGTGTTTATCCATGTTTGTATCTTGTGATCATTAGTGTCTTAGTGTCTATGCCTAAAAGTTATGAATGTCCTATGAATCCATCACCTTTCTTAAATAAAAATGTGCTTAATTGATAAAAGAAAGAATCGCATGAATTTTGAATTTTATAACAGTTTAATTATTTTGATGTGGTGGCAATATTTTTGTTCTCTGAATATATGCTTAAACAGTGCATATGTATCTTGAATTTGTGGTTCATGAATGTTGGCTCTTAAAAGAATGATGAAAAAGGAGACATGTTACTGAGGATCTGAAAAATCATAAAAATGATTCTTGAAGCAAGAAAAAGCAAAAAAAAAAAAACGAAAAAAAGAGAGAAAAAGAAAAAGAAAACGAAAAAAATTGTAGAGAAATAAGAGTTGTGATCCAAGGCAAAAAGAGTGTGCTTAAGAACCCTGGACACCTCTAATTGGGGACTCTAGCAAAGATGAGTCACAATCTGAAAAGGTTCACCCAATTATGTGTCTGTGGCAAGTATGTATCCGGTGGAAATACTGGAAGACAGAGTGCTTTGGGCCACAGCCAAGACTCAATAAGTAGCTATGTTCAAGAATCATCATACTTTACTAAGAGAATCAATAACACTATCTGGATTCTAAGTTCCTAAAGAAGCCAATCATTCTGAATTTCAAAGGATAGAGTGAGATGCCAAAACTATTCAAAGGCAAAAAGCTAAAAGCCCCGCTCATCTAATTAATACTGATCTTCACAGATGTTTTTGGAATTCATTGCATATTCTCTTCTTTTTTATCTTATTTGATTTTCAGTTGCTTGAGGACAAGCAACAATTTAAGTTTGGTGTTGTGATGAGCGGATAATTTGTATGCTTTTTGGCATTGTTTTTAGTATGTTTTTGGTATGATATAGTTAGTTTTTAGTATATTTTTATTAGTTTTTAGTTAAAATTCACTTTTCTGGACTTTACTACGAGTTTGTGTGTTTTTCTGTGATTTCAGGTATTTTCTGGCTGAAATTGAGGGACCTGAGCAAAAATCTGATTCAGAGACTAAAAAGGACTGCAGATGCTGTTGGATTCTGACCTCCCTGCACTCGAAGTGGATTTTCTGGAGCTACAGAAGCCCAATTGGCGCGCTCTTAACGGCGTTGGAAAGTAGACATCCTGGGCTTTCCAGCAATATATGATAGTCCATACTTTGCCCAAGATTTGATGGCCCAAACCGGCGTACAAAGTCACCCTCAGAAATCCCAGCGTTAAACGCCGGAACTGGCACCCAAATGGGAGTTAAACGCCCAAACTGGCATAAAAGCTGGCGTTTAACTCCAAGAAGAGTCTCTGCACGAAAAAGCTTCATTGCTCAGCCCAAGCACACACCAAGTGGGCCCGGAAGTGGATTTTTATGTCATTTACTCATCTCTGTACACCCTAGGTTACTAGTTTTCTATATATAGGACCTTTTACTATTGTATTAGAGAATCTGAGAATCTTTGGATCTTTGGAACCTTTTCTTTAGATCTTTTGATCACTTTGGGAGGCTGGCCATTCGGCCATGCCTAGACCTTGTTCTTATGTATTTTCAACGGTGGAGCTTCTACACACCATAGATTAAGGTGTGGAGCTCTGCTGTACCTCGAGTATTAATGCAATTACTATTGTTCTTCCATTCAATTCCGATTGTTCTTTATCCAAGATATCACTTGTTCTTCAACTTGATGAATGTGATGATCCGTGACACTCATCATCATTCTCACCCATGAACAAGGTGACTGACAACCACTCTTGTTCTACAAGCGATCAAGGCTCTAGTGAATATCTCTTGGATTCCTGATTGCACGATGCATGGTTGATCGCCTGACAACCGAGTGCTCGTCTGACAAACGAGCCAACCATTCCGTGAGATCAGAGTCTTCGTGGTATAGGCGAGAACTGATGGCAGCATTCAAGAGAATCCGGAAGGTCTAACCTTGTCTGTGGTATTCTGAGTAGGATTCAATGAATGAATGACTGTGACGTGCTTCAAACTCCTGAGGGCGGGGCGTTAGTGACAGACGCAAAAGAATCACTGGATTCTATTCCAGCCTGATTGAGAACCGACAGATGAATTCCGCTATGCTGTGACAGAGCATATGCAATCGCTTTCACTGAGAGGATGGGAGATAGCCACTGACAACGGTGAAACCCTTGCTTAAGCTTGCCATGGAAAGGAGTAAGAAGGATTGGATGAAGACAGTAGGAAAGCAGAGAGACGGAAGGGAAGGCATCTTCATGCGCTTATCTGAAGTTCCTACCAATGAATTACATAAGTATCTCTATCTTTATCTTTGTGTTATTTTCGTTCATCACCATTACCATTTGAGTTTGCCTGACTAAGATTTACAAGATGACCATAGCTTGCTTCAATACTAACAATCTCCATGGGATCGACCCTTACTCGCGTAAGGTTTATTACTTGGACGACCCAGTGCACTTGCTGGTTAGTTGTGCGAAGTTGTGTAATGCCATGGTATTGAGCCACCAAGTTTTTGGGGTTCATGACCGGGGATTATGAGAGTTGTGAAAAAGTATTGTTCACAATTTCGCGCACCAAGGTTTATAAAGGATTTTTCAAAAATTGCAAAACCTCTGAGTAATCTGCTAGCTGCTGACACGCCATTTATCTTTGATAAGGAGTGTCTGCAGGCATTTGAGACTCTGAAAGCTAAGCTGGTCACAGCACCAGTCATCTCTGTACCAGACTGGACATTACCATTTGAACTAATGTGTGATGCCAGTGACCATGCCATTGGTGCAGTATTGGGACAAAGGCATGATAAGCTTCTGCACGTCATTTATTATGGCAGCCGTATTCTAAATAATGCACAGAAGAACTACACAACCACAGAAAAGGAGTTACTTGCAGTGGTTTATGCCATTGACAAGTTCAGATCTTATTTAGTAGGATCAAAAGTGATTGTGTACACTGACCATGCTGCTCTTAAATATCTACTCACAAAGCAGGATTCAAAACCCAGGCTCATAAGATGGATGTTGCTTCTACAAGAGTTTGATATATAAATAAGAGACAGAAAAGGGACAGAGAATCAAGTAGCTGATCACCTGTCCCGGATAGAACCAGTAGCAGGAGCATCCCTCCCTCCTATTGAGATCTCTGAAACCTTTCCAGATGAGCAATTGTTTGTTATTCAGGAAGCTCCGTGGCTTGCAGACATTGTAAACTATAAGACTCAAGGTTCTCCTTCTACCACATTGGAGACTGGAGAGGAAGCATGAAAAGCTTCTCTCAATAAAGAGTCAAACAAGACCCCCACATTCAAACTCTAAGTTTGGTGTTAGGAGGCCACAACCAAACTCCAAGTTTGGTGTTGAGAGGCCACAACCAAACTCTAAGTTTGGTGTTGAAAGGCCCCAATCATGCTCTGAGTATCTGTGAGGCTCCATGAGAGCCCACTGTCAAGCTACTGACATTAAAGAAGCGCTTGTTGAGAGGCAACCCAATTTTATCTATTTATTTTCCATTGTTTTTTCATGTTTTCTGTAGGATGATGATCATGTGAAGTCACAAAAACAATTGAAAAAGCAAATTCATAATGAAAAATAGAATGAAAAATAGCACACCCTGGAGGAGAAACTTGCTAGCGTTTAAACGCCAGTGAGGGTAGCAGAATGGGCATTAAACGCCTAGTCTGGCACCATTCTGGGCGTTTAACGCCAGAAATGGGCACCAGACTGGCGTTTAACGCCAGAAAAGGGCAAGAAGCTGGCGTTAAATGCCAGAAATGGGCAGCAGCCTGGCGTTTAACGCTAGGATTGGCAGCAAGGGGCGTTTTGCACGCCATATGGTGCAGGGATGAGAAATCCTTGACACCTTAGGATCTGTGGACCCCACAGGATCCCCACCTACCTCAACTTTATCTATCTTTTCTTCACACCTTCCGATAACACCCTTTTTATTCTTTTGCTCGAGGACGAGCAAACCTTCTAAGTTTGGTGTGGTAAAAGCGTTGCTTTTTGTTTTTCCATAACCATTGATGGCACCTAAGGCCGGAGAAACCTCTAGGACGAGGAAAGGGAAGGCAGTTGCTTCCAACTCCGAGTCATGAGAGATGGAGAGATTCATCTCAAAAGCCCATCACTAGAAAGAGGATGGAGCAAACAAGAGAGCCCACTCATGGACCTCGACAATAGCAACCATTATCCTCCATGAAATCAGAGTGGAGCAACAAAGGCAAGGAAGAGACATTGAGGAGCTCAAGCACTCCAGAGGATCTTCAAGAAGGAGAACTAGCCGTCATCACTAAGGTGGACCCGTTCTTTAATTTCCTTGTTCTTATTATTCTGTTTTTCGATTTTTATGCTTGATGATCTATCTATGTTTGTGTCTTCACTACATGATCATTAGTACATGAATGTCCTATGAATCCATCACCTTTCTTAAATAAAATTTTTTTTTACAAAAGAACAAAAAGTACATGATTTTGAATTCATCCTTGAAACTAGTTTAATTATTTTGATGTGGTGACAATACTTTTTGTTTTCTGAATGAATGCTTAAACAGTGCATATGTCTTTTGAATTTGTTGTTTTAAGAATGTTAAAATTGTTGGCTCTTGAAAGAATGATGAAAAAAGAGAAATGTTATTGAGGATCTGAAAAATCATCAAATTGATTCTTGAAGCAAGAAAAAGCAGTGAATACAAAAAAAAAAGAGAAAGAAAAAAAGAAAAAAAAGAAAAAGCAAGCAGAAAAAGCCAATAGCCCTTTAAACCAAAAGGCAAGGGTAAAAATAAAAAGTGGTCCAAGGCAAAAAGAGTGTGCTTAAGAACCATGCACACCTCTAATTGGGGACTCTAGCAAAGCTGAGTCACAATCTGAAAAGGATCACCCAGTTATGTGTCTGTGGCATGTATGTACACTACAACAAATTCGGGCTGAAGCAACCCTTTAAAAACGTTGCCTATAATAAGGAAAAATGTTGCCTTTGATCAAAGGCAACACTTTCCGACAAAACGCAACGCTTTTTGGGGGTTGGCTATACGGCCGTTACCTTTGGTCTAAGGCAACGCTTTTGTGTATCAAAGGGAACCCTTTTTATGGCAACCTTCAAAAAGCGTTGCATTTTCTACAAAAAAAGCAACCCCTCATAAGGGTTGCCTTAGAGGACCCAAACACAACGCTTTAGACAAAACTTTTTACGAGTTGTATTTTCTAATACATAAAGCAACACTTGTCCAGATTTTTTTAAGTTGTCTTTTCATATACTTAAAGCAACACTTGTCCAAGTTTTTTTAAATTGCCTTCTTCGTATACCTAAAGCAACACTTATCCAAAAAATTTTTTAAGTTGCCTTTTTCATAGACCTAAAGCAACACTTATCTAAGTTTATATGCAGTTGTCTTTTTCTAATACCGAAAGCAACACCTTATTGAGTTTTTGTTAGATTCTCTTTTTTTATATCTAAAGCAATATATTTTTTTACCTTTGTTAATGACAATTGAAGGATATATAGCACACACTAATAATATTTAAATATTTAAATTCAATTTATTCAATATAGGGAGAATAGGCTAATAATATATATTGCATGTATATAGAAAGGTGTTCCAAGTACCAATGAACATATTTGCTGCATTACCAAGTCAAATAAAAATTTAACATAAGCAAATAAAATACATGTTTTTCTCATGATGAACTTGAACAAAAAAAATAGTTCATTTGAAACCAAAAGGACTTTGTGCTTCACTGTTGTGCCAAGAATCGCCTTTATCTCTTCAGAAAACCTCATCCAACTATAAGCAAGTTGTAGCCAAATCTAAACGGACAAAAAAAATATATAGTCAAAACATCAGCTTAACAATAACAAGTATACTCAAGTGTTACAATAATTTAGCACACATATACCTAATCATGATTCGGTAAATGAGTCAATAGAGATTGGTCCAGATTCTTAAAATATTAACATGTTTAAGAAAAATATGAATACATTTATTAAATATCCCTCTAATAAGGAAACTAAGAAATCCTCGAAGATTATAGGATATAAAATAGAGGATTTCCATCTATTTTGTACTGGGGTGTAAATTGTTTATAGTTTAGTGGGAAGGCTCCATGTATGTGATTTGTCTAATAGTTTAATGGATGGCAGTTCACAGCCGCTTGTTTACAGTGTCACCACAAATGGGTGCCTCAGTAACATAAAAGAAATCAAAAGAAAACTCTTAGGAGAGACAATCACTATTGAAGAGCCAAGAAATGGTTAAGTTCTCCAATCTGTATACTTTGTGTACACAAACATCCACTATAGTACGAAACTTATTTTTACCTTTTCAAAAACTATGGCCATAAAGATCTACTGAGCTATAATTCTAAAATTTCTCCAACCGTTCAGTTTTGGTTTTTCTCCTTATCCTATTCAGTAATCAGTACTATGTATGTAAGTATGTTAAATGAAAGTAGTAAATTTTAGACAAACCTCGAGTTCAAATGGCATTGATGGCCCTCCGTTACAGTTCTTGGGGTTCAACCTGGGCAACAATGACTCCAGAAAAGCTTGCCCTCCTTTACTAGTAAATATCAACAGAGGCAGAAGTTTGGCTTTAGTCCACTCAAATAACTTTATCCATGAAATGATGACAGTGATGTAACCATAATGTATTAATTTGGAATTAAGACATTACCGATTATATTCAAATATAAGTACACAATCTTTCATTGCTATTGCTTGAAGGGAGCCCAGATTTAGAAGTATCATATGCTCATAAACCTAATTCAAGACAAAGAAGCTGAAAATTAATTGATATAAAAGGCAAGTTCTATAAGGCTACCATCCTTGATTATTTGATAAAAGCAGACAATGCAGCAAAGCCATGTAAACTTTACAAATTATAACATCATGGAGGACAGAGCACTCCGTGACATCTTCATGAAACTTGAATGGTTGCATAAACATACACCACGAAGTATTACTAAATAGTGAGG
The DNA here is from genome assembly GCF_003086295.3 of Arachis hypogaea. Taxonomy (NCBI): domain Eukaryota; kingdom Viridiplantae; phylum Streptophyta; class Magnoliopsida; order Fabales; family Fabaceae; genus Arachis; species Arachis hypogaea. Next base: position 80,935,783 of record NC_092039.1, on the reverse strand, counting down.
ATGCAAACAAAAGAAACTATACCAGCAAAGAGGGTACTAAATTCGTCGAAAACAAAGATGGATCCACACTTCGAATGTCCCGAGGATGAAGACCTGAACCATCATTAAAGAAAACAAAGCGATCACAAATAAATAAAAATAAAATAATATCCTAAGGAGATATTGGTACAAAGCCTTTCTTTGACTCTTCAAATCCAAAGAACATCAAAATCAGTTTTCTCAAATACCTGGAAACGGAGGAACAGAGGAAGAACAAGGAGAAGAGAAGGGAGAGGGGTTTCTCGCGATTGAGGACCGCGCCGTCACCGTACGTGGAGGAGTACACCGCAATTGAGCACTGTTGTCACCGTTAGGGAAGGAGAGAAAGTGTCTGTGAGTTGTTGCAGTGGCTATGTTAGGGCTTGTGGAGAGCACCGCACCATCGCCGGTCGAGGATAGCAGCGCGCCGTCATCATACGTGGAGGAGTGCACCGGCAATTGAACGTTTCTGACCTGCTGTCGCCGTTAGGAAGGGGAAAAAGGGTACGGTGGGTGCGTTGTTGCAGGGGAGAAAGGCTTAGGGCTCGTGTCTGTGTGTTGGTGAAATGAACCTCTGAAGCACATTTATATTTTTGTGTTTAAGTTATTTTTTATTGAAAAAATAATTGGTGGGAATATAATTAAAATTTTTTTTTATTTTTAACAAAAATTAATTTTAGGCAACTTTTTTTAAATGTTATTTGTTTAATTTTTTTGACAACTCTTATAAAATGTTGTATTTTTATTTAAAAATGTTGTCTTAAAGTTTTTATTTTGTAACATTTTGTAAATGTTGTTTTAGATATCAAAGACAACTCTTTTTATGGATAGTTAAAAATTTTGTTATTTTTGCCTTACTCAAAAGCAATTCGTAAAAAATGTTGTCTTTGCCTATTTAAGACAACTTTTGTTAAATGTTGCTTCGAATAAGGGTTACCTTAGGCCAAAAATGTTGTAGTGGTATCCGGTGGTAATACTGGAAGACAGAGTGCTTTGGGCCACAGACAAGACTCATAAAGTAACTGTGTTCAAGAATCATCATACTTAACTAGGAGAATCAATAACACTATCTGGATTCTGAGTTCCTATAGATGCCAATCATTCTAAACTTCAAAGGATAAAGTGAGATGCCAAAACTGTTCAGAGGCAAAAAGCTACTAGTCCCGCTCATCTAATTGGAGCTAAGTTTCATTGATATTTTGGAGTATATAGTATGTTCTCTTCTTTTTATCCTATTTGATTTTCAGTTGCTTGGGGACAAGCAACAATTTAAGTTTGGTGTTGTGATGAGCGGATAATTTATACGCTTTTTGGCACTGTTTTTAGTACATTTTAGTTAGTTTTTAGTATGTTTTTATTAGTTTTTATTTAAAATTAACTTTTCTGGGATTTACTATGAGTTTGTGTGTTTTTCTGTGATTTCAGGTAATTTCTGGCTGAAATTGAGGGACCTGAGCAAAAATCTGATTCAGAGGCTGAAAAAGGACTGCAGATGCTGTTGGATTTTGACCTCCCTGCACTCAAAGTGGATTTTCTGGAGCTACAAAAGCTCAATTGGCGCGCTCTCAATTGCGTTGGAAAGTAGAAATCCTGGGCTTTCCAACAATGTATAATAGTCATACTTTGCCTGAGATTTGATGGCCCAAACCGGCGTTACAAATTAGCTTCAGAATTCCTAGCGTTTAACGCCGGAACTGGCACAAAAGTTGGAGTTAAACACCCAAACTGGCACAAAAGCTGGCGTTTAACTCCAGAAAAAGTCTCTACACATGAAAGCTTCAATGCTCAGCCCAAGCACACCAAGTGGACCCCGGAAGTGGATTTTTACGTCATTTACTCATTTCTGTATATCCTAGGTTACTAGTTCACTATAAATAGGACCTTTTGCCATTGTATCTTTATCTCATGACACTTTACACGTTTCATACTATACTTTCTATGGCATGAGTTCCTAAACCCCATGGTTGGGGGTGAGGAGCTCTGCTGTGTCTTGATGGATTAATGCAATTACTACTGTTTTTCATTCAATCACGCTTGCTTCCATTCTAAGATATCACTTGTTCCTCAATTTGATGAATGTGATGATCTGTGACACTCATCATCATTCTCACCCATGAACGTGTGCCTGACAACCACCTCCGTTCTACTTTAGATTGAGTGGATATCTCTTGGGTTCTTTAACCAGAATCTTCGTGGTATAAGCTAGAATGTATTGGCGGCCATTCTTGAGAATCCGAATGGTCTAAACCTTGTCTGTGGTATTCTGAGTAGGATTCAGGGATTGAATGACTGTGACGAGCTTCAAACTCACGATTGTGGGGCGTTAGTGACAGACGCAAAAGAATCACTGGATTCTATTCCGACATGATCGAGAACCGACAGATGAATAGCCGTACTGTGACAGAGCGCGTTGAACATTTTCACTGAGAGGATGGGAGGTAGCCATTGAGAACGGTGAAACCCTACATACAGCTTGCCATGGAAGGAGCCTTGCGTGCATGAAGAAGAAGACAGTAGGAAAGCAGAGATTCAGAAGATAGAGCATCTCCAAAACCTCAACCTGTTCTCCATTACTGCAAAACAAGTATTTATTTCATGTTCTTCTACTTTTCACAATTAAACTTGAGAATTATTGATATCCTGACTAAGAGTTACAAGATAACCATAGCTTGCTTCAAGCCAACGATCTCCGTGGGATCGACCCTTACTCACGTAAGGTATTACTTGGACGACCCAGTGCACTTGCTAGTTAGTTGTGCGGAATTACAAAAGTGTGATTGCAATTTCGTTCACCAGTTGTCGAACCATCTAATTGCTGTTTTTGTTAAAGTAGTTGGAAAGGCTTTGCAACGAACTGCATCCGAGGCGTCGGTGAGATACATTCTGCTCCTGAAGTTGCTGAGGTGATGGCTGGGATCCATAGTGCCATCGTACAAGGCCATGTCTGAAAGTTTAAAGTCTTTTGGGATTCTTGTCTTGATGATCTCCTTGGTGAATGGATCTTGCTCCTTGCAGGTGGTATCTTCGAGAGTGGATCGGCTGGCTTTAGTCTTGACATCGGCTTCAAGTTTTAGGAGTTTGTTCTCCAATTTTTGGCGTCGTCTTATTTCTCTTTGCAGGTCCTTCTCAGCTTCTCGTTGACATAGAGCTTCTTCCTCAAGTTGTTTTAACCGATATTGAAACGCATCCAGGGCTCCCCAGTTTGGGGAGTTCTTTTTGTTGATTTGGGGAGTATCTTTTGGTGTAGTGTCCGCGTTTTTGTGCGGCGTTCTTTCTTCTAGATCTGAGGTGTGATCGTTGTCATGGTCGTCTGCCATGGTAATGGGATGACTACCAGGTTCCCCGGCAACGGCGCTAATGTTTCGAGGGTTACCTGAAACTAGAGGTCGATCTCGGACGAGATCTTCTATGCTGGTCGAAGCTGCTTAGTCCGTTCTGATAATGGTGGTCGGAGTCGCTGTGTCTGACTTGTTCGACTTGGTGATGATGCTGATCCTTCGTCCCCAGAGTGTGGGGGGTACCTGCAAGGGACTCCGATGCTTAAGTTAGCAAGCGTATTAAGCAAGTATTGAGTAGAATCAGAGTATGAGTTATACCTGGGTGCTCCAGTGTATTTATAATGATGTGGAGTGACCTTTCCAGAGATAAGATAGTTATCTTATCTTATGTTATCTTATCTTTGAGTGAGGTCATCTTATCTTCACGAGAACCGCCCTTATCTCTATAGGCTTGGACTGCCTTAGGATTTGGGTCGTGTTCCTTTATTTGGGCCCTTCGTTGGGCTTTCCTGGCAATTTGGCCGAGCTCTTTGAGAAGAGGTCGGGTAGCTTGACCTGAGGAGGTCGGTCGTCTCGTTGCTAGTCATCCCGGGTTAGACATCTCGACCCAGGGTATGAACAGTAACCATTGACAACGCTGATCCACCAACACATAGCTTGCCATATGAGGAACCTTGCGTGCATGAAGAAGAAGACAAGGGGAAAACAGAGATTCAGAAGACAAAGCATCTCCAAAACTCCAACATATTATCCATTACTGCATAACAAGTATTATTTAATTCATGCTCTCTTGTTCATTTGCAAGTCAACTGATATTTATAATTGATATCTTGACTAAGAGTTACAAGATAACCATAGCTTGCTTCAAGCCAACAATCTCTGTGGGATCGACCCTTACTCACGTAAGGTATTACTTGGACGACCCAGTGCACTTGCTGGTTAGTGGTACGAGTTGTGAAAAGTGTGATTTACAATTTCGCGCACCAAGTTTTTGGCGCCGTTGCCGGGGATTGTTTGAGATTGAACAACTGACGGTTTATCTTGTTACTTAGATTAGGAAAAATTTGTCTTTTTGGTTTAGAATCACTAGGATTGCATCTTTTATTATTCCTTTTAAAAAAATCTTTCAAAAATATTATTTTTCTTCATTAGTTTTTAATTTTTCTTTGAGTCTTTTTTTTTAGTTTAGTTTCATATCTTAAGTTTGGTGTTAATTGCATGCTTTTCTTTGTCTTTCAATTTTTGAATTGCATGTTCTTTATTCATCCTTGATCTTCAAGTTGTTCTTGTCTATTTTCCTTGTTTGATCTTTGGTTTGTCTTATTTTGTGTCTTTTCTTGTTTTTCTTGTGCATTTTCAAATTTTTAGTTTTCAAAAAAAATTTATATATATTAAAAATACCTTTTTAAAACACGTTAAATTTCTAGCTCAGTTGGCTAGAGCATTGTGCTTGTATTCTTGGTAATTGGGTATCTTCTTTTTAAAACTTTTTCAAAAATAATTTTTCTTTGATTAAATCTTGTGCCAAATTTTAAGTTTGGTGTTCTCTTTTTAATTTTTCTTTAGTTTTCAAAAATTTTATTTTGGTTTTCAAAAAATTTTAAGTTTGGTGTTCTTTCTTTTGTTCTTGTTGTTCTTGAGTCTTCTTTGTGTTTTGATCTTAAAATTTTTAAGTTTGGTGTGCCTTGGTGTTTTTCCTCCAAAATTTTTGAAAACAAGGAGCATTGGATCTAAAAATTTTAAGTCTTGTGTCTTTTGTATGTTCTTCTCTTTCATAATAAAATTCAAAAATAAAAAAATATATTTTCCTTTAATTGCTCATAATTTTCGAATCCCTTGGGTTGACTTGGTCAAAATTTTTCAAATCATATCCTTTTAAGATTTTTTAAAAATCATATCTTTTTCAAAAATATCCTAACCACTTTCTCTCTCCTCACTTTTTCGAAAATCTTCATAAAATATTTTCAAATCTTTTTTTATTTAGTTTTTATTTTATTTTATTTTATTATTTCGAAAATTTTTTTATAAATATAATAAAATAAATCCACGTCATCTCCCTTTCTCCATCATGGACCTAAGTGGAAATGAACAGTCCAGAAGGACTCTGGGGTCATATGCTAACCCCACTACTACTTCATATGGGAGTAGTATCTGTATACCCTCCATCGGAGTCAGTAGTTTTGAGTTGAATCCTCAGCTCATTATCATGGTGCAGCAAAGTTGCCAGTATTCCGGTCTTCACACAGGAAGAACCTACAGAGTTTCTGGCACAGTTTTTACAAATTACTGACACAGTACATGATAAGGAAGTAGATCAGGATGTCTACAGATTATTACTATTTCCATTTGCTGTAAAAGACCAAGCTAAGAGGTGGTTGAATAACCAACCTAATGCTAGCATAAAGACATGGAAACAGCTGTCAGAAAAATTTCTGAATCAATATTTCCCTCCAAAACAGATGACAAAGCTAAGGCTGAACATCCAAGGCTTTAAACAAGGAGATAATGAATCTCTTTATGATGCCTGGGAGAGATACAGAAAGATGCTAAGAAAATGCCCCTCTGAAATATTTTCAGAGTGGGTGCAATTAGACATCTTCTATTATGGGCTTACAGAGAAAGCTCAGATGTCTTTGGACCACTCAGCTAGTGGATCTATACACATGAGAAAGACAATTGAAGAAGCTCAAGAGCTTATTGATACAGTTGCCAAAAATCAGCATCTGTACCTAAGTAGTGAACCTTCCATGAAAGAAGAGGCTAAAACAGTAACTGCTGAACTCAATCCTGCAGAACAAATTACTGAATTCAATCAGCAATTAGATTTTCTAACAAAACAGCTAGCCAAATTCAAGGAGATACTACAAGACACAAGAATGGCTAATATGAATATGGAAGTATAGTTGAAGCAAACAGAACAGCAGTTATCAAAACAAATAACAAAAGAGTGCCAAGCAGTTCAATTAAGAAGTGGAAAAACATTAAATACCTCACTTCAAGGCAACAGGAAGCCAAAAAATGAACAAACTGCTACCCAAAATCCCTCTGAGGACAGTAAGAGCCCAGAGAGGAATAATTCTGGCATTCAAACGCCAGAAATGGGTGAAGAGCTGGCGTTAAACGCCCAACCCATGCTCAGTTGTGGCATTCAAATGCCACAAACAGGCAAGGAATTGGCGTTAAATACCCAAGGGAAGCTCAGTTCTGGCATTCAAACGCCAGAAACAGGTAAGGATTTGGCGTCTAATGCCAATCCATCTTCCAACCCTGGCATTCAAACACCAGTGAGGGATCAGACACATACAAGTGCTGATAGCAACCCCTCTAAAAAGGCTTCTCCAACCACATCTATAGGAAATAAACATGCAGCAACTATGGTTGAGGAATACAAAGCCAAAATGCCTTATCCTCAGAAAATCCGTCAAGTGGAACAGGATAAGCAATTGGCCTGCTTTGTAGACTATCTCAGGACTCTTGAAATAAAGATTCCGTTTGCAGAGGTACTTGAGCAAATACCCTCTTATGCTAAGTTCATGAAAGAGATCTTAAGTCATAAGAAGGATTGGAGAGAAACTGAAAAAGTTTACCTCACTGAAGAATGCAGTGCAATCATTCTGAAAAGCTTATCAGAGAAGCTTAAAGATCCCGGAAGCTTCATGATACCATGCACATTAGAGGGTACTTGTACCAAGAAAGCTCTATGTGATCTTGGAGCAAGTATCAACCTAATACCTGCATCTACTATCAAAAAGCTTGGTTTGACTGAAGAAGTCAAACCAACCCGGATATGTCTCCAACTTGCTGATGGCTCCATTAAATACCCATCAGGCATGATTGAAGACATAATTGTCAAGGTTGGTCCATTTGCCTTTTCCACTGACTTTGTGGTGCGGGAAATGGAAGAGCACAAGAGTGCAACTCTCATTCTACGAAGACCTTTCCTAGCAACTGGACGAACCCACATTGACGTCCAACAAGGGGAATTAACCCTGAGAGTCAATGAGGATGAGTTTAAGTTGAATGTTGTCAAAGCTATGCAGCATTCAGACACCCCAAACGACTGCATGAGCATTGATATTATTGACTCTCTGGTGGAAGAGGTCAATATGACTGAGAGTCTCAAATCAGAGCTAGAGGATATCTTCAAAGATGTTCAGCCTGATCTAGAGGAACCAGAGAGAATAATAGAACCTCTGAAAATCCCTCAGGAAGAGGAGAAACCTCCTAAACCCAAGCTCAAACCATTACCACCATCCCTGAAATATGCATTTCTGGGAGAAGGTGACACTTTTCCTGTAATCATAAGCTCTACCTTAGAGCCACAGGAAGAGGAAGCACTAATTCAAGTAATGAGGACACACAAGACAGCTCTTGAGTGGTCCATCAGTGATCTTAAGGGCATTAGCCCATCCAGATGCATGCACAAGATCTTATTAGAGGATGATGCTAAGCCAGTGGTTCAACCACAGAGACGGCTGAATCCAGCCATGAAGGAGGTGGTACAGATGGAGGTCACTAAATTACTAGAGGCTGAGATTATTTATCCTATTTCTGATAGCCCCTGGGTGAGCCCTGTCCAAGTCGTCCCTAAGAAGGGTGGCATGACAGTGGTTCATAATGAAAAAAAAATAAACTGGTTCCTACAAGAACAGTTACAGGGTAGCATATGTGTATTGATTACAGAAGGCTCAATATAACTACCAGAAAGGATCATTTTCCTTTACCATTCATAGACCAGATGCTAGAAAGACTAGCAGGTCATGATTACTATTGCTTTCTGGATGGATATTCAAGTTATAATCAAATTGCAGTAGATCCCCAAGATCAAGAGAAAACAGCATTCACATGTCCATCTGGAGTATTTGCATACAGAAGGATGCCATTTGGTCTGTGCACTGCAACCTTTCAAAGGTGCATGCTCTCTATTTTCTCTGATATGGTGGAAAAATTTCTAGAAGTCTTCATGGATGACTTTTCAGTATTTGGAGACTCATTCAGCTCCTGTCTTGACCATCTAGCACTTGTTCTAAAGAGGTGCCAAGAGACTAACCTGGTTTTAAACTGGGAGAAATGTCACTTTATGGTTACTGAAGGAATTGTCCTTGGGCACAAAATTCAAACAAGGGAATAGAGGTGGATCAAGCTAAGGTAGAGGTAATTGAAAAATTACCACCACCTGCCAATGTTAAGGCAATCAGAAGCTTTTTGGGGCATGCAGGATTCTATAGGAGGTTTATAAAAGATTTTTTAAAAATTGCAAAACCTTTGAGTAATCTGCTAGCTGCTGACACGCCATTTATCTTTGATAAGGAGTGTCTGTAGGTGTTTGAGACTTTGAAAGCTAAGCTGGTCACAGCACCAGTCATCTCTGCACCAGACTAGACATTACCATTTGAACTAATGTGTGATGCCAGTGACCATGCCATTGGTGCAGTGTTGGGACAAAGGCATGACAAGCTTCTGTACGACATTTATTATGCCAGTCGTGTTTTAAATGATGCACAGAAGAACTACACAACCACAGAAAAAGAGTTACTTGCAGTGGTTTACGCCATTGACAAGTTCAAATCTTATTTAGTAGGATCAAAAGTGATTGTGTACACTGACCATAATGCTCTTAAATATCTACTCACAAAGCAGGATTCAAAACCCAGACTCATAAGATGGGTGTTGCTTCTGCAAGAGTTTGATATAGAAATAAGAGACAGAAAAGGGACAGAGAACCAAGTAGCAGATCACCTGTCCCGAATAGAACCAGTAAAAGGGGCGTCCCTCCCTCTTATTAAGATCTTTGAAAACTTTCCGAATGAGCAACTCTTTGCCATCCAGGAAGTACCATGGTTTGCAGGCATTGGAAACTACAAGGCTGTAAGATTCATACCCAAAGAGTATAGTAGGCAGCAATCAAAGAAATTGATCTCGGATGCAAAGTACTATCAGTGGGATGAACCATATCTCTTCAAGAGATGTGCAGACGGAGTAATCCGTATATGTGTGCCTAAAGAAGAAGCACAGAAGATCCTCTGGCATTGCCATGGATCACAGTATGGAGGACATTTTGGAAGTGAGCGAACAGCCACAAGAGTCCTCCAATGTGGCTTCTACTGGCCTACTCTCTATAAAGACTCCCGAGTGTTTGTACGTAATTGTGACAGTTGCTAAAGATCTGGCAATCTACCTCACGGTTATGCCATGCCTTAATAAGGGATTTTGGAGATTGAGTTGTTTGATGTATGTGGTATTGACTTCATAGGGCCTTTTCCACCATCATACTCAAACACTTATATTGTGGTGGCAGTGGATTATGTATCCAAATGGGTGGAAGCTATTGCAACACCCACTAATGATACTAAGACAATGTTGAAATTCCTCCAGAAACATATCTTCAACAGATTTGGTTTCCCTAGAGTACTAATTAGTGATGGGGTGCTCATTTCTGCAATAAACGGCTTTACTTTGCTATGGTTCGATATGGAGTTAGCCACAGGATGGCAAATCCATATCATTCACAGACAAATGGGCAAGTTGAAGTCTCTAATAGAGAACTTAAAAGAATTCTGGAATGGACTGTAATTAACCGTAGAAGGGATTGGGCAAGAAGTTTGGATGATGCTCTGTGGGCATACAGAACAGCATTCAAGACTCCTATAGGGACCTCTCCATACCAGCTTGTGTATGGAAAAACCTGTCACTTGCCAGTGGAACTAGAATACAAGGCCTACTAAACAACCAGATTCCTAAACCTTGATGCCAAGTTAGCTGGAGAAAAACGATTGCTCTAGTTAAATGAGCTAGAGGAATTCAGACTCAATACTTTCGAAAATGCAAAAATTTACAAAGAGAAAGAAAAAAGATGGCATGATAAGAAGCTCTCATCCAGAGTCTTTGAGCCAAGGCAGAAAGTTCTACTATTTAACTCTAGGCTCAAATTATTCCCCGGAAAGTTGAAATCCCGGTAGAGAGGACCATATGTGATTACAAGTATGTCACCATATGGATATGTAGAGTTTCAGGATAATGACTCTAACAAAAAATTCATTGTTAATAGACAGAGAGTCAAACATTATCTTGAAAGAAATTTTGAGCAAGAGTGCTCAAAACTGAGACTTGATTAAAGCTCAGTAATAGTCCAGCTAAAGACAATAAAGAAGCGCTTGCTGGGAGGCAACCTAGCCATTAACAAAGCTTATTTGTTAATTAAATGATAAATTTACAGGTTCATATTAATTATCTTCAAATTAAAGTATCAATTGCATGAGTTCACAGAGTTATAGAAGGATTCAGAGGATAAAACAGCAAAAAGAAGCTCACTGGTGCGAAAATGCCAGTAAAAGTTGTTTTGGGCGTTAAACGCCCAAAAGAAGCATCTACTGGGTGTTTAACGCCAGTAGAGATAGCCATTTGGGCATTGATGATTGGATTTTTGACGGTTTAGAATTTCACTAATGAAATCTCGTTGTAAAGTATAGTTTCCAAACCAATAAAAAATCCTTTCATACAAAAGATTGTTTGTCACAAGTAACAAACCCCAAATTTTATTAATCGAAGTATTCAAACCTCGGGTCGTTCTCCCTAGGAATTACAATAAAGTGTCTTGTTATTGGTTGTGATGTGTTTTGGGGTTTTGGATAACAAGCATGAAAAGTAAATGGCAATGAAAATAAACTAACAACTATAAAAGGCTCTTGGCAAGGTATGAAAATTAGAAGTCCTATCCTAGTTATCCTTCTCAATTGTGATGAGCATTGCTACCACTTAGTTAACCCTTACTAAATAAAGGAAAGTCAAGTGGATGAATTGACTTGAGCCACAAGTCCTAGCCAACTCCCAAGGAAAGACTAGCTTTAGTGCACTCCAAACCAATTAGCAATCTCTCCAATTACCAATCAACAAAGGAATTAGATAACTCAAGTGTCACTAATTACTCTACCTAGGCCAAGAGGAACAAAATCTATACTATATCTAGAAGAGACATTTCAACAAACACATAAAAGGCAATAAAAGTAAACAACATAAATTGCAAGAATTAAAGAGAGATCTAACTACAAAGGCAAGAGATCAACAATAGAAAAGAAAAGAAGAACAATTATTATGAATTACCTCTTATTGAATTGAAAGAAAATGGAAGGAACAATAGTAGATCTACAACAAAATATAAGAACAACATAAAGAAAATTACAATAAAAGAATGATGGAAGAATGAATGTAACAACAAGGAATTGAGAAGAGAGAAGTAGAAGAAGATGAATCTAAATCTAGATCTAAGAACTAAACATAATCCTAATCCTAATTCTAAAGAGAAGAGAGAGCTTCTCTCTCTAGAAACTAACTCTAAACTAATCCTAATGTGTGTGAATGAGTGGAATCCCATTTGCTCTTCAATCCTTGGCTTTAAATAGCATCTTTGGCGCCAAAGTTGGTTGGGATTGGGCCCTACAACCCTTCAGAATTTGTTGGCCACGTTTTCATTAAAAAAAGTCATAAACCAACACCGACGTGTATGTGCACAGCACGCGTACGCGTCCATGGGGTAATTCGCAAGGTGCGCGTAAGCGCCAGGTGCGCGGGCGCGTCCATGGGCAAGTTCAACTCCTTTGACTTTTCATGATTTCTCCACTTTTCATGCTTTCCTCTTCACTCCTTTGATCCATTCCTAGCCTTTTCAATCTGAAATCACTAGCAAATATATTAAGGCATCTAGTGGAATCAAAGGGAGATAAAAATCATCAAATTAAAGGCCTAAAAAGCATGTTTTCACATCTAAGCACAAATAAGGAGACAATCACAAAATCATGCTAATTCATTGAATAAATGTGGGTAAAAGGTATTAAAATCTCCTAAAATCAATACAAGATAAACCCAAAAAATGGGGTTTATCAACCTCCCCACACTTAAACCAAGCATGTCCTCATGCTTAAACTAAGAATGAAGTAAGGGTATGGCATTTATTCAATGGAAACTAACTAAATGCAATCTACCTATATGCAACTATCTATATGAATGCAATTGCTTGGTCAAAATAAATAAATTCCTAAGAAGCATATATGCACAAGGGCTAAGGACTAGCAAGTCTAATTCACAATTGAATTGAGTTATTAAATATTTTTACAAACTTTCATGAAAAGTGATGATTGTAGGTGGAAACATGTAATTAAGCATCAAACCCTCACCGGATGTGTTTGCACTCTATTCGCTCAAGTGTTTAGGGTTGATTCACTCAATTCTCTCATAATCATGTTTTCCAAGATTTGTTCTTCTTCTAACAATCAACAAATATTTCATGCATGCATACAAGTATCATGAGGTCTTTTCTTTGGTTGTAATGGGGCTAGGGTCAAGGTATGATGCATATATGGTTAAGTGAGCTTGAAATTTGAATCTTTGATAAGCTTAAACTTCCCACCTAACCTATGACATCCTATACAATTAAGTTCTAACCTAACTATCCATTTTTAACTTTTTCACATACTCATGTATCCCTTTTCATTTCACAACACTTATGCATTGATATTATTGAGCTTCACTTTGGGGCATTTTGTCCCCTTTTCATTACTTTTCTTTTTTTCTTTTTTTTTTCTTTTTCTATTTTTTTCTTTTTCTTTTCCATATTATTTTTCTTTTCTTTTTCTTTTGTTTTTCTCATTTTTTTTCTTTCTATATACAAGAACCTCAATGCATAAGGTTTTACATTTGATCAATACATGAGTATGTACCCAATTCCCAATATTTCCAATAATAATACAAAACTACCCTTTTATTCACCCAAGGTTCCCACACTTGAATGATACTCACACACACTAGCCTAAGCTAATCAAAGATCCAAATAAGGACATTCATTGTTTTCCGCTTTAAGGCTTGTAATGTGCTAAATTAAAGAATAAAGTGGGTTAAGCGTAGGCTCAAAGTTGGCTAACAATGGAAGATAAAAGGCAAGGCTTTTTGGGTAAGTGATCTAAATGAAGTGATGGCCTCAATCATATAAATGCATGAATACACAAAATAATGGACATAAAGAATCAAACAAATCCAAGATCACATTCATAGAAAGAGAATAATGCACACAAGAAGGAAAATAAGTGGTTATAAGATGTAACCACACCATTAGGCTCAAATCTCACTTGCTTGTGTTCTTAGCTCAAAAACATGATCCATAACATATATAATTCAAACAAGTTCTATGAAAAGTTTTCATTCAAATCAATTGGTGCCCTATAGATAGAAATCTTGAAAATTTTCATTATTTTGACTAAGCTTATTGTGTATATATATGCAAAAATAAGAAAATGCAAGTAAAAACCATAAAATCCTAGAATGAAATGCAAAAGTGTTGGGAATAGAAATTTGTCACCCAAAATCGTCGATCGGTCGGACGACCTCCCCACACTTAAAAGTTTGCACCGTCCTCGGTGCATTGAAGGATGAGCAAGGGGGTACGGCGAGTCTCCGGATTGCTGCGTGTTCTTAGTCTTGCTTCCGTGTTTGCTTGTGGTGCATTCATCATAAAAAATAAAAATATAACACCATAAGATGAGAAGATATAAAAGCAAGGAAGCATACATTGTTGGAATGAGGTACTAATCACTAGGAATGAGTGAGTGAAAGTGTGACAATAATGACAAATAAGTGTGTGAATTCTAAATTGCGCGGTTTAGAACACACATTAGCATAAAAATGATGTCACAAAAGAAGCATGCACTTTACTTATCCTAGTGTGCTTGAGATGCTTTAAGTAAACTTGTAAGGTAAAACAAGCATTAAAGAGGCATGAAAGCATTCAAGTCAAACACATATGGATACATAGAATCAATAAGTACAATGCATTAAGATAAATGCATAACATCATCCATCAAGAGGTTGCCTAGTCGAGGAAAAGGATTCAAATCACATGATGGCTAGCTACAACATGCAATTCAAAAGAGTTATAAGCTCGAAGGCAATTCTCATCACTTGGTATTTTTCAAAAGGTAAGCATGAAAAACTCAAAACCAAGTAGTAAAATATAACCTCAACCATAGAATCCAACAAAGATTATCTAAAAACATTCATGCTAAAATAACATTTAGGCAATAAGAAGGCAGCAATGCATAGTAAACAAGATCAATAAGCCAACACTTATAATGAAAATGGAGAAAATAAAATGAAAACTAAACTAAAACTAACTAACTAACTAACTAACTAACTAATTAACTAACTAAAATAAATGGTTATCCATGGTGTTTGGAAGTGTTGGATGAGGGGTAGAAGGAGGAAAGAAGAAAGGAGAAGGAAAGAAATGGAAAAATGAGAAGAAAAGAAATATAGTGAAGGAAGGGCATCCACGCGTACGCGCACAAGGCGCGCACGCGTCGATGGCTTATTTCGAGAGTGGCGCGTACGCGTCATGTGCGCGTACGCGCAAGTGGGGTTGTGCCAAAGGCACAACGCGCGCACAGTGCGGGTCTAACTCTCGGGTTAATGCATGGAAGGTGGAACTTCTCAACCCACACGTACGCGTGCATGGCGCGCTCGCGTGGATGGTCGAAAATGCTCAATGTACGCGTACGCGTGCAGTGCACATACGCGTGGATGGTGCTCTGTTTTTCAAATTTTTTCTATGTTTTTGCACCAATCCAAGCATTCCAAACCTCCAAACAGCTACCATAACACCCTAAAGCCTTATTTACCATACTAAACTACCAAATATACTCACTAACTAAACAAAATATGAAATCAACTAAATTCTACACTATTTACAAAAGAGAAATGAAAAGATGTTACCATAGTGGGGTGTCTCCTGATGGTGTTTTTGTGGAAAAACGAATTTCCAACACACAAATCCAACCGGCAAGTGTACCGGGTCGCATCAAGTAATAATAACTCACAAGAGTGAGGTCGATCCCACAGGGATTGATGGATCAAGCAATTTTAGTGGGTGATTAGTTTAGTCAAGCTAACATTTAAGTGAGAATTGTGGCAGCAAAATGTAAATAGCAATGAACTTAAAGTGTAGAATGTAAATAGGCAGGAAGCTTAAAGAACAAGCAATGTAAATTGCAGAAACTTAAATGACAAGAAATATAAATTGCTTGAATCTTAAATGGGTCAGGGATGTGGGATTGCAGGAATTAATCAAGGAAAAATAAATTGCAACAAGTAAAAGAGTAGAGAATTGATTCAATGGAATTAGATCTTAACAGAAAAGTAAAAATGCCTTGAAGAATTTAAAACAGAAAAGCAATGCTTAAGTTGCAGCAAATTAAAAATGATTGAAGATCTCAGGAGTGGAGGAGACTAGATAACAAGTCTAGATCTCAAATCCTTCCTTGATCTAACAAGAACAATTGCAAGAGAAATAAAGGAAAGCAAATTGCAGAATCGCAGAAGAAGAAGAAATGAACTGAAAGTGGAATTCAATTATGCAGAAAATTAAAGAAGAGATCTCAAGGTGAGATTGAAACAGAAGTTCTTCAATTCTTCACCCAAGATCCAAAGTAGAAATGAAAACTAAGAGAGCTTTCTAATGGAGCTTTTTCTTTCCAATCGAGCTTTCCTTACAAAGATGGAATTGATGCCTTTATATAGGCTTTACAAAATGAAAAATGAAAATGAAATTAAAACAAATTAAAAATAAAAATCCTAATTTAATTGATTCATGTGCCTTTGAGTCATGTTGAGTGGGCTTTGCTTGCTTTGGATTTGAGGAGAAATGGGTTTGGTTGGCCTTGATTCAATTTGTTAAAGAATTGAATTAATTTGAATTTTGGTTGATTTTGGCCCATGTTGCTCCCAGGAGGCTGCCCTGCCCTTGTGGAGGGCAGGGCAGAAAATTGGTGCATGGTGGTGCGTCCGTGGTGCAAGCTGGTACGGCCTTGGTGCGCCAGATGCTGCCCTGCCCGCGCCAAGGGCAGGGCAGGAAAAGTTGGTGCGCCAGAAATTCCTTGGTGCTGCCAGAATCAGGAATTGGTGCGCCAAAATTGAAAATTGGTGCGCCAGAATTGAGCTTGGTGCATAGGATGCTGCCCTGCCCTCGCGGAGGGCAGGGCAGAAAAATGTGGTGCTGCCAGGATTGAGTTGCGATGCACGCTGGTGCTGCCAGGAGAGAATTGGTGCGCCAGATTTGTGTGTGGTGCGCCAGATTTGTGCACCAACCCAAATGCTGCCCTGCCCTCGCGGAGGGCAGGGCAGTGTTTTCACTTTGATGTCCCAAGTTCGAACCATGGCCGAAACACACGCTACTTAATTTCCTTGGCTTTCTTGGCACCAAAGTAAGGCCTAGTTTCTGCCTCAATTGTGCGCCAAATATGGATTGCTATATATCGTTGGAAAGCTCTGAATGTCAGCTTTCCAACGCAACTGGAAGCACATCAATTGGATGTCTGTAGCTCAAGTTATAGCCCTTTGAAGTAGGCATGGTCATGCTGTGTGCGGCCAGATTTTAACTTAGCGAAAATTCTTGCTTACAACCACACTTTGCATCACGATTCTGCCCTGCCCTTGGCAAGGGCAGGATCGTGTGCGTGCTGGCTGCTTCCTTTCTTGATTTGGTCATGGGCCACGCTTTTAAAAGCGTGGCCTAAGGCTCCAAAGTGTACCCCAACTTCAAAGTGTACCCCAAAGCTCTTTTTTCTCCTTTTTTGTGCTTCTTTGCTTCTTTTTCTTCTTATTTCCTACAAGATTTATAAAATTAAAATATCAAGAAAATATATCATTTAAGTACAAAAAGCATTCAATATTTAAGCACAAATCATCAATTTCTTGTATGAAAAAGCTAGAAAATGGGTATATGATGACATGTCATCACAACACCAAACTTAAATCTTGCTTGTCCCCAAGCAAGAAAGGAATCATGCAATAAAGATTGACAATCCAAGGTAAGAAGAATAGCAACTCAATGTTCATGGCAAGCTAGTTTTCTATGCATGCTACAATTACAAAAGAGATGTAAATGATTGATGCTTCCATTTAGCTCAATTTATGAAATCTTTTTCTTATAATTCTTCCTTGAAACAAGCTTTTGATTATTTTTTTTTTAGCTTCTCCTTTTGGGTGCTTTGCCCTATGAGTTAATAACAAAGCTACGACTTCTAAATGCTTTGTTTTCAAGTATTACCACTTGATACATAAGCACCACAAGCATTTAATTAGAGGACTTCATTAAGCTCATTTTTCTTTTCTTTTCTTGACTCTCTAATCATTGATGCTCAGAGCCTTGAGCTTTGAGGGAGTGCTTTTGCACTTGAGCCTAGCCTTGACTTCTAAGTGTTTTGTTTTCAAGCATTTGGCTTGATACATAAACACCACAAGCACTTAGCAAATAAATTGCCATTGGTACTCAGAGCCTTCAGCTTTCTCATTCTTTCCCTTTTTCTTTTCTTGCTTTAATTGTATTTGCTTCTTCAAGGTTTTCATGATTTTAAAAGATTTCACAAAATGTACTAGATGAAAAACTTCAATTAAATAAAATCCAATGCAATTGAGCAACAATCAATCATACTAGCTTTCCAATACTTGTATGCACATGCTAAGTTCTTCTTTAATTCCTTGTTTGTTTATGATCATGATGTTTTTTTGCTTTTGAATTCACAAAGCTCAAGTTGGTAGTTATAATGCCACAGCACCATGTTTCAATCAAAATTCAAGCTATGCTTAGTCATACCACACATGCATACAAAGAAGATAATATGACAATCATGCAATTTAAAGTGCTAGAAACAAATGAGAGGAAAAGGAACTTTACAACCTTGTAGTCCATCTTCTCTATTGTTGTCATTTTCCTCCCATTCTTCTCCTTCCCATACCAAATTAGAATGCTTGCTCTTCCTCAAGCAACAATTAGAACAATGGTGGTGGGGTCTAAAATGGATCATGAATGTCTCACACAAAAGGATGTCAGTAGCATATGTGTTTAGGCAAGCAAGATTAAGAGTAACCATCAAGGCACAGAGAAATAAAAACATTGTGATTGCAAACATAAGATGGTGTGCATGATACATTGCATAAAAGATAAGTGGCACACCAAACTTAGTGTGACACTTTCACTTGGAATTACTGCACGTATCCAGTAAAGAGTGGAAACAAATTTTTGTTGCATAGCAACACCAAACTTAGAATGCAATCCTATGTCCATTTATTTGAACTAAAACTAAACAAAAGAAACTGTTATTTGTTGAATACAATCACCAAGTGAAGAATCTATCATGAGTAAGGATGTTTGGGTGATGTATTAACAAACACAGTTAATAAAAGAAAGCATTAAAAACAAGGAAATGACTAAAACAATCAAGAAAACTAAAATTGTCTATCTAAAAAAAATAACACTACAGCGACATTATGATTATGTAAACAAGTGGTGTTGCTTGAATGAATTGCATAGAAAAATAAGTGGCACACCAAACTTAGAATCTTGGTGCGTCACTTTCATTTTTGATTTGATGCAATCATCCAAAAAGATTGAAAACAATGTGTTGCATGGCAACACCAAACTTAGAATGTAACCATATGCCAATTTATTGAAATTTAAACAAACCACAAAAAGAAAACAAAGCAGAGAAGAAATGTTACCTACGGTTGGGTTACCTCCCAACAAGTGCTCTTTTAGTGTCATTAGCTTGACATGTTGTTCTTCACTTTCTTCCTCTTCTTCCAATTGGTTAAGAGGAATGACTTCAAGGGGGGAGAAGTTTCAGCTTTTGTCCCTTGTCTTGGCCTTTCCTCAGCAAGCTTTCTTTTGAAATTGTCTTGATTGGTCTTGCTTGCTGGATCAGGGACAGGATTGGTGCTCTTGTTAGTTGCCTTCACTTCTTTGGATTCATGAATTGGTTGCTGTGTGATTTTTGGAGTTTGATCTTCATCCAGAGCCTTTTGAATTGGTGGTTCAATGAGCTTGTCCTTCATGTGCCTCTCTGTTTCCCTTGAGTTTGGACGTTCTTGATTATCCTCCTCACTAGCTTGTTCTTCCACTTCCTCTTTTACACTCAACATTTGCTTTAATAGCTCTTTCATGGAGGAGGTTTGTTGATCTTCCCAAGCTTTCTTCATCTCCTCTTCATATTTTTCGATCAGTGTTGAGCATCTTTGGTCTAGGGGAGTTTGAGGAGGTTGTGAGTGTTCAGGTTCTCTTGTCATCTCAAGTGCAGTTTTAGGTTCAAATGTTTCCACCACCTCTTCCTTCTTTGCAGTTTCACTTGATGCAGTAGCCTCTTCCTCTTGTTTTTCCTCCTTCTTCGTTGCACTCACCACTTGAGCTAGCTGCACTTCCATGTTTTTGAGGAATTTTTCTTGTTCTTTCCAGACTTTCATTGTCTCCTCCTCATATTTTTTGAACATGGACTCAAGCTTTGAGAGCCTTGAGTGGTTCATGGAAGTTTGTGTGGGTGGTGAGTTTTGAAAGGGGCTTCCTGTTGAAGTATGGTCAAGTGATGATGTCTTTGGATGAATATCATATGGAGCACTAGAATTCCCTTCCCAGCCACCATTAGAATCATGACTTGCATCATTTTGTGGTGGAGGGAAATATCCCATATGATTTTCTTTCTCATCTTGTGGTTCTGAAGCATAGCTCCATGAATTGGAGTGCCCAGAATTTGAAGTTTCTTGGTGATATTCCCAACCACCATTAGAGATTGGTGATGGTGGGTGATATCCCATAAAATTTTGTTTGACCATAAGATGAGTTGAACTCCATTTGTATTTTGTAAACATCAATGAAATTTGAAATTCATGTCACAGAGATAGAATTTCTTAGTGAGGCAATAACTCAAACACCTTGCTATCAATTTAGAAAAGAGAACAAAAACAAAGAAAATGCTTGATCTAGACTTCTCACCCACTTAATCATTGTTGATCTAATCAATCCCCGGCAACGGCGCCAAAAACTTGATGGTGTTTTTGTGGAAAAACGAATTTCCAACACACAAATCCAACCGGCAAGTGTACCGGGTCGCATCAAGTAATAATAACTCACAAGAGTGAGGTCGATCCCACAGGGATTGATGGATCAAGCAATTTTAGTGGGTGATTAGTTTAGTCAAGCTAACATTTAAGTGAGAATTGTGGCAGCAAAATGTAAATAGCAATGAACTTAAAGTGCAGAATGTAAATAGGAAGGAAGCTTAAAGAACAAGCAATGTAAATTGCAGAAACTTAAATGACAAGAAATATAAATTGCTTGAATCTTAAATGGGTCAGGGATGTGGGATTGCAGGAATTAATCAAGGAAAAATAAATTGCAACAAGTAAAAGAGTAGAGAATTGATTCAATGGAATTAGATCTTAACAGAAAAGTAAAAATGCCTTGAAGAATTTAAAACAGAAAAGCAATGCTTAAGTTGCAGCAAATTAAAAATGATTGAAGATCTCAGGAGTGGAGGAGACTAGATAACAAGTCTAGATCTCAAATCCTTCCTTGATCCAACAAGAACAATTGCAAGAGAAATAAAGGAAAGCAAATTGCAGAATCGCAGAAGAAGAAGAAATGAACCGAAAATGGAATTCAATTATGCAGAAAATTAAAGAAGAGATCTCAAGGTGAGATTGAAACAGAAGTTCTTCAATTCTTCACCCAAGATCCAAAGCAGAAATGAAAACTAAGAGAGCTTTCTAATGGAGCTTTTTCTTTCCAATCGAGCTTTCCTTACAAAGATGGAATTGATGCCTTTATATAGGCTTTACAAAATGAAAAATGAAAATGAAATTAAAACAAATTAAAAATAAAAATCCTAATTTAATTGATTCATGTGCCTTTGAGTCATGTTGAGTGGGCTTTGCTTGCTTTGGATTTGAGGAGAAATGGGTTTGGTTGGCCTTGATTCAATTTGTTGAAGAATTGAATTAATTTGAATTTTGGTTGATTTTGGCCCATGTTGCTCCCAAGAGGCTGCCCTGCCCTTGTGGAGGGCAGGGCAGAAAATTGGTGCATGGTGGTGCGTCCGTGGTGCAAGCTGGTGCGGCCTTGGTGCGCCAGATGCTGCCCTGCCCGCGCCAAGGGCAGGGCAGGAAAAGTTGGTGCGCCAGAAATTCCTTGGTGCTGCCAGAATCAGGAATTGGTGCGCCAGAATTGAAAATTGGTGCGCCAGAATTGAGCTTGGTGCATAGGATGCTGCCCTGCCCTCGCGGAGGGCAGGGCAGAAAAATGTGGTGCTGCCAGGATTGAGTTGCGATGCACGCTGGTGCTGCCAGGAGAGAATTGGTGTGCCAGATTTGTGTGTGGTGCGCCAGATTTGTGCACCAACCCAAATGCTGCCCTGCCCTCGCGGAGGGCAGGGCAGTGTTTTCACTTTGATGTCCCAAGTTCGAACCATGGCCGAAACACACGCTACTTAATTTCCTTGGCTTTCTTGGCACCAAAGTAAGGCCTAGTTTCTGCCTCAATTGTGCGCCAAATATGGATTGCTATATATCGTTGGAAAGCTCTGAATGTCAGCTTTCCAACGCAACTAGAAGCACATCAATTGGACGTCTGTAGCTCAAGTTATAGCCCTTTGAAGTAGGCATGGTCATGCTGTGTGCGGCCAGATTTTAACTTAGCGAAAATTCTTGCTTACAACCACACTTTGCATCACGATTCTGCCCTGCCCTTGGCAAGGGCAGGATCGTGTGGGTGCTGGCTGCTTCCTTTCTTGATTTGGTCATGGGCCACGCTTTTAAAAGCGTGGCCTAAGGCTCCAAAGTGTACCCCAACTTCAAAGTGTACCCCAAAGCTCTTTTTTTCTCCTTTTTTTGTGCTTCTTTGCTTCTTTTTCTTCTTATTTCCTACAAGATTTATAAAATTAAAATATCAAGAAAATATATCATTTAAGTACAAAAAGCATTCAATATTTAAGCACAAATCATCAATTTTTTGTATGAAAAAGCATAGAAAATGGGTATATGATGACATGTCATCATCTCCCACCTAGCACTTTTATTTATTGTCCTTAAGTTGGACTTATGGGGGAGCTTCTCTCAAGGTGGCTTGTGCTTGTACTCATCTTGGAACTTCCACCAATGCTTGGACTTCCAATAAACTCCATCATTCAAGATTAATATCTCCAAGCTTTGATGGAGTTCTTCACAAACCATGGGCTCCCAATGTTGATCCTCATGTGTTCCCAGATCCCATATTTTGTCTTCACACCCATCTCCAAGTTGATTATCATTAATCCATGTGGGTGGTGAGCAAGGTGAATTCTCAACAAAGTGACCAAACATCCTTCTAGACCCATGTACTCTAGTTCTACACCAACTCTTGCTATTAAGCTTTGAACATGTAACCATGGTGAACCTAGAATGGCATTTCCAACCACTAACCATCTCCTTTTTACTCTTAAAGCCACAAATATATCTAAGTTGACCGTCCGTTTCAAGCAAACCATATTCAAGGGGAATAATAAAGCTTGAGTATAAGGAATTTACCCACTTGAATGAGAGAGTGGATGGTGGTGGCTTGGGGAGAGGTATTTCCAATGTGCTAGTAAGCTCCACTCCCTTATTTTCTTCCTCGTCAATCTCCACCTCTTCATAAACTTCTTCATTCTCAATCCTTTGTTCATCAACTTCATCTAACTCTTCTCCATCACTCAAGTCATAAATGGGAGGTTGAGAGAAATCTACCTCCACATCATTTTTAAATTCATTAGGAGAAGGTTCTTCAAATTCAAAGGATTCTTCACCAAGAAGATTGGATGCATGATCTTCATCACCAAGGAAACTCAATTCTTGCTTCATTCTCTCCAAGTCTTCATATAGAATATGCCTCGGAGGTTGCGCACATTCCTCCTCAACATCAAATTTACTCTTCTTGGAGGGATTTTCTTTGATTTTAGCTTCCCATGGAAGTTCAGCATCTCCTAAGTCTTCAACCACTTCTTCCTTTTCTTCAATAATCATAGGCTTCTCCAATTGTTTTAACACAAAGTAGCCTTCCTCCTTCTCCACCGGAGTCTCCAATCTTTCCTTCATGCTATGCTCTTCCTTGGATCCTTCACATGTAGCTATAGGAGTTCCTTGAATATTCAAGCATTGGGAGGCTAAATGATTTACTACCTCGGTCATGGTAGCTACAAATTGTTGCACATCCCTTTTCATTTCATCTTGCCCTTGAAGAAGAACATCAAGAGTTTCATCCATTAGAGATTGGGGTGGATGGAAGGATTCATCATTTTGGGGGAAGGATTCATAGTAGGAAGATGGTTCTTCTTGGTAGAGTTGTGGTGGTTCAATATTCTCCACTCTTTCCACTTGTTGCACAATACACTCCATGGTTGCTTGAAATTGATCCAATGCTTCCTTGAGATGATCCCTTGACTCTTGTTCCGCTTGGATATCATGATAGGGATCATATGGGTCTTGGATCGATGGACATGAATATTCTTCCATGTGAGGTTGTGGTGGAAGGTAGAATTCATCTTGTGGTTGAAAATTTTCATATATTGGGGGTGGTTCATCTTGGTAATAATGTGGAGGAGGTGGCTCTTGAAAATGTTGATGTTGGAATTGTGGTGGCTCTATATGTGGTTTATATGGCTCATATGGTTGTTGGTAGGATGGATATGGATTAGGGTCATATGAAGGTGGTTGGTAAGAAGGGACTTGTGAGTATGGTTGAGAGCTATGTTGAGGATATGGATCATAGGCATATGGTAGTGGTTCTTGAAAGTCACAAGGTGATTCACCATAGCCATTGGATTGATATGCATCATAGAATGGCTATTCTTCATAGTGCATTGGTGGAGGTTGTTGCCAATAAGATTGATCATATGCATATGGCTCCTCCCACCTTTGGTTATCCCATCCTTGATACACATTCTCATTATAGTTCTCATCACCTACAACATAATTGTAACTACACTCATAGCCAAAGTGAGAATTCATGATAGTAAGAGAGGACAAAAAAACAAAAAATAGTAACAAATAAAGAGAACAAACTAAAAACTAACAAAGAAGCAAAAAGCAAACATATTCACAATATTCACATATATACAATAACCAATAACACAACACCATTGCAATTCCCCGGCAACGGCGCCATTTTGATGATTGGACTTTTGACGGTTTAGAATTTCACTAATGAAATCTCGTTGTAAAGTATAGTTTCCAAACCAATAAAAAATCCTTTCATACAAAAGATTGTTTGTCACAAGTAACAAACCCCTAATTTTATAAACCGAAATATTCAAACCTCGGGTCGTTCTCCCTAGGAATTACAATAAAGTGTCTTGTTATTGGTTGTGATGTGTTTTGGGGTTTTGGATAAGAAGCATGAAAAGTAAATGGCAATGAAAATAAACTAACAACTATAAAAGGCTCTTGGCAAGGTATGAAAATTAGAAGTCCTATCCTAGTTATCCTTCTCAATTGTGATGAGAATTGTTCATTGCTACCACTTAGTTAACCCTTACTAAATAAAGGAAAGTCAAGTGGATGAATTGACTTGAGCCACAAGTCCTAGCCAACTCCCAAGGAAAGACTAGCTTTAGTGCACTCCAAACCAATTAGCAATCTCTCCAATTACTAATCAACAAAGGAATTAGATAACTCAAGTGTCACTAATTACTCTACCTAGGCCAAGAGGAACAAAATCTATACTATATCTAGAAGAGACATTTCAACAAACACATAAAAGGCAATAAAAGTAAACAACATAAATTGCAAGAATTAAAGAGAGATCTAACTACAAAGGCAAGAGATCAACAATAGAAAAGAAAAGAAGAATTATTATGAATTACCTCTTATTGAATTGAAAGAAAATGGAAGGAACAATAGTAGATCTACAACAAAATATAAGAACAACATAAAGAAAATTACAATAAAAGAATGATGGAAGAATGAATGTAACAACAAGGAATTGAGAAGAGAGAAGTAGAAGAAGATGAATCTAAATCTAGATCTAAGAACTAAACCTAATCCTAATCCTAATTCTAGAGAGAAGAGAGAGCTTCTCTCTCTAGAAACTAACTCTAAACTAATCCTAATGTGTGTGAATGAGTGGAATCCCCTTTGCTCTTCAATCCTTGGCTTTAAATAGCATATTTGGCGCCAAAGTTGGTTGGGATTGGGCCCCACAACCCTTCAGAATTCGTTGGCCACGTTTTCATTAAAAAAAGTCATAAACCAACACCGACGCGTATGCGCACAGCACGCGTACGCGTCCATGGGGTAATTCGCAAGGTGCGCGTAAGCACCAGGTGCGCGGGCGCGTCCATGGGCGAGTTCAACTCCTTTGACTTTTCATGATTTCTCCACTTTGCATGCTTTCCTCTTCACTCCTTTGATCCATTCCTAGCCTTTTCAATCTGAAATCACTAGCAAATATATCAAGGCATCTAGTGGAATCAAAGGGAGATAAAAATAATTAAATTAAAGGCCTAAAAAGCATGTTTTCAAATCTAAGCACAAATAAGGAGACAATCACAAAATCATGCTAATTCATTGACTAAATGTGGGTAAAAGGTATTAAAATCTCCTAAAATCAATACAAGATAAACCCAAAAAATGGGGTTTATCAGGCGTTAAACGCCAGAATGGATACCATTTTGGGCGTTTAATGCCAGATTTGTAGCATCATGGGCGTTCAGAAAAATGCCCAGTGATAAAGGATTTTCTGGCGTTTAACGCCAGCCAGAAGTTACAACTAGGCGTTAAACACCCAGGAGAAGCTACAAATGGGCGTTAAACGCCCAAAACATGCAGCAGTTAGGTGTTTAACGCCAGGATTGTGGGGAGAAGATAACTTCGTTTTCACTTCAAATTTTTTCCATTTTTCATGTTTCAATTCATGATTTCTTGCATAAACATGTTACAAACTCTCATCTTTCAACTTCAATTTCGAAAAAAAAATTTTAATCCTAAACATATTTCTTAATTTTTCTTCAATATCTTTTCAAACCTTTTTCAAAACTCAATTATCTTTTTGAATTCTTTTCAAATCTTTGTAAATTCTTCTCAAATATTTTTAAACTCATCATATCTTCTTTTCAAAATTCAGATTTATCTTTTTCAAATATCTTTCATATCTTTTCAATTTTAAATTACATCTTTTTCCTATCATACTTATCTTTTACAAATCATATCTTTTTCAAAAATTTTCAAAAAACCCACCCCTTCTTCCCTTTAAATCTACGTTCGGCCTCCCTCCTCTCCTCCACAATTCAAACTTGGCTCTCCCTCTATCCCTCTCCTTTCCTTTCTTTTGCTTGAGGACAAGCAAACCTCTAAGTTTGGTATGTTTATCCGTGATCACTAAACCAATACCCACTAAGATCATGGCTCCTAAGGGAAAGCAAACCACTCCAAGAGGCAAGAAAGAGAATATTCCAAAACTACTTTGGAATCAAGAAAAGTTCTTAACCAAAGAACATTCAGACCATTACTACAAAATAATGGGTCTAAGGTCAGTGATCCCGGAAGTTAAATTCGATATGAAAGAAGACGAATATCCAGAGATCCAAGAGTAAATTTGAAATAGGAGCTGGGAAATCCTAACTAATCCTGAAACAAAGGTGGGAAGAAACATGGTTCAGGAATTCTACTCTAATATGTGGCAAACAGACAGGCAGAGAATAACTGGAACCGCCTTCTATGACTATCGAACTCTGGTTAGAGGGAAGATTGTTCACCTCCACCCTGACAAAATAAGAGAGATCTTCAAGCTGCCTCAACTGAAAGATGACCCAGACTCCTTTAATAGGAGAATGATGAGAACAAATAAGGGCTTGGATGAAATTCTAGAGGACATATGCCTCCCTAGAACCAAGTGAACAACCAACACAAAGGGTGTCCCAAACCAACTCAAGAGAGGAGATCTCAAACCAGTCGCCAGAGGCTGGCTGGACTTCATTGGGCGTTTTATACTGCCCACTAGCAACCGCTCTGAAATCACCATCAAAAGAGCAGTAATGATCCATTGCATTATGTTGGGAAAAGAAGTGGAAGTTCATCAGCTGATCTCTTGTGAACTTTACACAATTGCAAACAAGAACTCCAAAGATGCCAAATTGGCTTATCCAAGCTTAATCTCTATGCTATGTAAAGATGCTGGGATAAAGATGGGAGTAAATGAGTATATCTCAGTTGAGCAACCAATCACCAAAAAGTCAATGGAATGACAACAAGTGCAGGACGATCCCATCAAGAGGAAAGCACGAGAGTTCCTCTCGGAAATCCCTCAAATTAAATACTAGGAGCGTCTTGAAGCATCTATTACCAAGTTACAAGAAGCTATGGACCAACTAAAGGAAGAACAGAAAAATTGAAATAACATGCTTTGCAAACTGCTTGGGGAACAAGAAGAGCAAGGGCGTGAACTGAAGCAACTGAAGCATCAGAAGCTATCTCTTGAAGGGCCAAGCACCCGACAGACTAAAGGAGCATCCACTTCCCAAAATAAAGGTTGTTGAGTCCTAATCTTAGCCTTAACTCTGTGATAATTGTTCTTATTAGGAATTTACCTTAGAAGTTATATATGACTAGTAGTAATTAGTATCTCTATTTTGATTTTATCTCCAATTAAGCTATAATTTATTTTTCTCATCATCATCAAACATGAATAAAATAGCAGATTTTTAGAATAAGGAGGCAATATTTTTTCGAGTTTTTAATAAGGAAAATTCTAATTATTTATATGTGGTAGCAATACTTTTTGTCTTCTAAATGAATGCCTGAACAGTGCATATTTTTTATATTGAATTTTATGAATGTTAAAATTGTTGGCTCTTGAAAGAATGATGAACAAGAGAAATGTTATTGATGATTTGAAAAATCATGAAATTGATTCTTGAAGCAAGAAAAAAAAGGAGCAGCAGAAAAAGCCAATAGCACTTTAAACCAAAAGGCAAGGGCAAAAAGGATCCAATGCTTTGAGCATCAATGGAAAGGAGGGCCTAAAGAAATAAAATCCTGGCCTAAGCGGCTAAATCAAGCTGTCCCTAACCATGTGCTTGTGTCATGAAGGTCCAGGTAAAAAGCATGAGACTGAGTGGTTAAAGTCGTGATCCAAAGCAAAAGAGTGTGCTTAAGAACTCCGAACACCTCTAATTGGGGACTTTAGCAAAGCTAAGTCACAATCTGAAAAGGTTCACACAGTTATGTGTATGTGGCATTTATGTATCCGATGGTAATACTGGAAAACAAAGTGCTTAGGGCCACAGCCAAGACTTAGAAAGTAGCTGTGTTCAAGAACCAACATACTAAACTAGGAGAATCAATAATACTATCTGAATTCTGAGTTCCTATGGATGCCAATCATTCTAAATTTCAAAGAATAAAGTGAGATGCCAAAACTGTTCGGAAGCAAAAAGCTACTAGTCCTGCTCATCTAATTAGAATCTGAGCTTCACTTAAAACTCTGAGATATTATTGCTTCTTGATTTCTTTTTATCCTACTTTATTTATCAAGTTGCTTGGGGACAAGCAACAGTTTAAGTTTGGTGTTGTGATGAGCGGATATTTTATACGCTTTTGGGGGTAATTTCATGTAGTTTTTAGTATATTTTAGTTAGTTTTTTTAGTATATTTTTATTAGTTTTTAGGTAAAATTCATATTTCTGGACTTTACTATGAGTTTGTGTGTTTTTCTGTGATTTCAGGTATTTTCTGGCTGAAATTGAGGGAGCTGAGCAAAAATCTGATTCAGGCTGAAAAAGGACTACTGATGCTATTGGATTCTGACCTCCCTGCACTCGGAATAAATTTTTTGGAGCTACAGAAATCCAATTGGCGCGATCTTAATTGGGTTGGAAAGTAGACATCCAGGGCTTTCCAGCAATATATAATAATCCATACTTTGCTCGAAGATAAATGATGTAAAATGGCATTTAACGCCAGTTTCATGTTCCATCTGGCGTTAAACGCTAGAAACAGGTTGCAAATTGGAGTTAAACGCCCAAAACAGGTTACAACCTGACGTTTAACTCCAGAAATAGCCCAGACACGTGAAAAGCTCAAGTCTCAGCCCCAGCACACACCAAGTGGGTCCCAGAAGTGGATTTCTGCACTATCTATCTCAGTTTACTCATTTTTTGTAAACCTAGGTTACTTGTTTAGTATTTAAACAACTTTTAGAGATTTATTCTATACCTCATAAAATTTTTAGATCTGAACTTTGTACTCTTTGATGGCATGAGTCTCTAAACTCCATTGTTGGGGGTGAGGAGCTCTGCTGTGTCTCGATGGATTAATGCAATTATTTCTGTTTTCGATTCAAACACGCTTGTTTCTATCTAAGATATTCATTCGCACTTTAATATGATGAATGTGATGATCCATGACACTATCACCATTCTCAATCTATGAACGCGTGCCTGACAACCACCTCCATTCTACCTTAGATTGAATGAGTATCTCTTGGATTCCTTAATCAGAGTCTTCGTGGTATAAGCAAGAATCCATTGGTAGCATTCTTGAGAATCCGGAAAGTCTAAACCTTGTCTGTAGTATTCTGAGTATGATTCAGGGATTGAATGACTGTGACAAGCTTCAAACTCACAAGGATTGGGCATAGTGACAGACGCAAAAGGATCAATGGATCCTATTCCAGCATGAGTGAGAACCGACAGATGATTAGCCGTGCGGTGATAGTGCACTTAGACCATTTTCACTAAGAGAACGGATGGTAACTATTGACAATGGTGATCCGCCAACACAGCTTGCCATAGAAGGAACCTCGGGTGCGTGAAGAAGAATACAGGAGAAAAGTAGAGATTCAGAAGACAAAGCATCTCCAAAACTCCAACATATTCTCCATTACTGCATAACAAGTATTATTTAATTCATGCTCTCTTGTTCATTTGCAAGTCAACTGATAATTATAATTGATATCCTAACTAAGAGTTACAAGATAACCATAGCTTGCTTCAAGCCAACAATCTCCGTGGGATCGACCCTTACTCACGTAAGGTATTACTTGGACGACCCAGTGCACTTGCTAATTAATGGTACGAGTTGTGAAAAATGTGATTTACAGTTTCGTGCACCACAGCACACATACACCCATAGCATGAATCATCTAGAGAATATAAGTAAGGGCTTTCCTTTGCTTGCCTTTTTCGATAAGAATGACTAACTGATAGTTATAGACTTATAAGAAATAAACTTATCACACCAAAATCACATAGACAAAATAAATATGACATTCAAATAAGATAGTATTATCTCTTAATCCAAGTGATAAAAAAAAGTAGAAAATACTTAAGACAAATGATAGCCATAGCAACAAATATAAAAGCAAGTAAATACACAATTTTATAATTGATTTTGCAATTACTCTATGCTCTTCAAATAAACAAGCTTTCTAATGTATTTGACTATTTACTTATACAAGCATGTCTATATAAAACTGCACAAAAATATACTAACTATTCAAAATTCCTTTAAATAAAAATTCTACAAAATATGTGATTATATTTACCTTTTTTGTAATCACAAAGGTAATTATTCTGGTTGTTCAAATAACTAAACTTGGTAGCCCTACCATTTTTGCTAAGAGAAGGCCATAGAGAAGGACGTGTCTCGGTCCTTCCTTAATAAGCAATGTCAATACAGAGACATTCTTCTGAATGAAATTCATTAGTTCTGTGATTTCTTTTATATTAGAATGTATACATTATGACAGAAGAATAATTACAATACTTGAGATATGGGATATTATAAACCCAAAGAACTAAATGGATAAGATTCATCTAACTTTATATACATATGTTCTTATCATTAATTTTATAGTTTAAATATTAAAATAAATTTTTCAGCAGTTTTTTTTTTTCTTAAAACACATGTTAGGTTAGAAAATTATCTAATGTATGCACTATTAATAATGAACAAAGAATAAAAAAGTTTATAAAAGTTTACATTAGCCAGTGCCCTCAGTAAATAGAAAGTACTACCTTCAAGGCAAAACTCTATTCTTGTATAGCGTTTTGTAACTGCAGATTTATTCCTAGAATTCAACTGCAAGCTTTATCACAATGAATAAAAGGTAGTCTTTTAAATACAAAAAAGTAGCCAATAGTAAAAAATTAACAACTGACCTCACTAGCGACATCATTGGTTGCATTTGCAACCTAGCACCTATTTTTTTTACTTTATCCTTGAACTAAATGCTCTTTTAATTTCAGCTGTTGAAGACACAATAGAAAGTGCAAGCCCCTTGGTGTCAAATCTACCAGCTCTTCCTATCGATCAGTTTAAACAAAAATATAACCATATAAATATGGATGACATAATGGTCAAATTAGCAGTAGATAATTATTGGTAATTTAATTCATATCATTTTTCACAAAAAAAAAAAAGTCGTAATGAAATGCAAGCAATTACCCTATGCAGGTAAGTGTCGGCAGAATCAAGCATGTCATAGTTGATAATTATGTTAATTTGTTCTATGTCGATACCCCGGCCCTTTCTACTAAGTCTATTGTCACAAGTATTACTTCTTTGAAGCCTTTGTATCGTTTCAACCTGAAATACAAACTGCATGTTATCAAAAGATACTATTTACTTGATAGATAGAAATAAAAAACCACACAAATATATCAAATAGATAAATAATCCAGTAAGCAAACTGCTAATCCCCTTGATTAGAGAAAGATCCAGCAAAAAAAATAAGTAAACATTAAAAAGCTAGCTATTAGAAGTACTCAACACAGTGTCATTACAAAATTCAAAATATTAGATAAATGCTCAAGAATGGGAATATGATTTTATTGAATGTCATGCATACAGAGATATCTTGGAAAGCTTGAAACCTAAGATAGACAGGTCGTATATAAAAAAGAATATGTAAGCACCTCTGCTAACACTTTTTACAAAAATAACAACTTGGTTGAAGTCTAGAACATCAAGAAGAGCTTTGTTGTAATTCAATGGTTTAATTTGTTTGATTCTTCATCTTCAATTTTTCTTTTATTTGCTTCTTTAGAAAGAATATTCATTCTTCATTCTAAAGGTTCAAATCTATTGAGAGGTAGTTTGAATCTCACTTGTTCTATGAGAACTTGAGAGAGATATCATAGAATTGAGCTTGAAGATCCTTCTCCTAATTTGGTGAATTTAGGTTTGGGATTGATATGTGACATGTAATCAACCCATAACTTGATTCATAAAATTGTGTGGCTCTAAATCAGATACCAATCTTCATCTTCTCATAAGCAATTAGATCAAAACATTGGCAATTAATCAAGTTAAGAGAGATTAAATTACCAAAACATTGGAATTTAATCACTTATGATTTGCCAAGAGATCAATGATTGCATGATTGAAGTGGAGATAAGAATTTTTTATCCTGAGAATGCAATATTTCTTGATCCCAATGTTTCTTCCCATTTTTAATTCTTGCAATTTACATTCCCAGTATTTACATTGTTGCATTTTACATTCTAGCAATTTAAATTCCAAGTTATTTACATTCATGTCATTTACTTTCTTGTTATTTTATTGCCTTCATTTATTTCAGGTCATTTAAATTTTAGTTTATATCTTTGCTCATCATTCGAAATTGAACCGTCTAACTAGGATAATCAATTAACCATTATTTGCTTAATCCATTAATTCTCGTGGGATCGACACTCACTCACCGTGAGTTTATTACTTAGTACGACGCGGTGCACTTGCCAATAGTTTTGCGTGATTGCAAAATCCTGTATCTATGATAATTTTTCCTTCTAAACACTTTCATTTTGATTTTTATTATGCTTTCTAGATATTTGTTAGTATTTTTGCTAGTTTGAGTTTTTTTTTTTAGTTTATTGCACTTTTTTTGTGATTGATACAAAATAAGAAAAGAACCTAGAAATTTTCATTTCTCATCCAATCACATTATTATACTTATATATATATAATAAGTTTAGTCAAAATAATTATACTTATATATATAATAAGTTTAGTCAAAATAATTAAGTTTCAAGACCATTTTTTTATAAGGCATCCCATTGATTTAAGTTGGATTTTTTTTCTTGAACTTACTTAAAAAATATTGTGAAATATAGATTAGAGCTAGAACATACAATCTTGTGAGATTTGAGCTTTTTATGTGTGGTTGCATCATATTAACCACTATTTTCATTCTTTTTTTTTGTTATTCTCTCTCTATGATTGTAATCTTTGACTTGTTTAATTCTTTATATCTAATATTTGGTGTATGAATGCATTTACATGATTGAGGCATTGATTTTAATTTAGCTCACTTACCCAAATGGTCTTACCCTTTTCTCTTCCATTGTTAGCCAATTTTGAGCTTATTTAATCACATTTTGTTCTTATTTTTAGTACATCATTATCCTTAAGTGAAAAATAATAAATATCCTTAATTTGGATCTTTAATTAGTTTAGACTAGTGAGAGTGTGCATCATCTAAATGTGGAGAAATTTGGAAAATATTAGTAGATGAAAAATAGGTATTTTGCATTTCTATTGAAAAAATTGGAAATTGGGTATATACTCATGCATTGAATGTAAACTATATGCATCAATCTTCTTGTATATATTATGTTATTGAAAAAAAAAGAAAAAAATAAAAAGGGGACAAATGCCCCAAAGAAAAATCCAATAATAATAAATGCATATGTGATATAAATTGAAGAGAATGCATGAATATGTGAAAAAGTGAATAATGAGTAATTAGGTTTTGCATCAGAGTTGAATAGGTTATTATAAGTTAAGTGGGAGTTTAAGTTAATCGAAGATTCAAATCCTAGTCCACTTGACCATATAAAGTGATTCACTTAAGTGAATACGTGGATCGCAATTTCAGGTCCAATTTCGGCGTAATCCAACTTATTTCTGAAGCATTTAAAGGCAAAACTCAAAGGGATCAACCAAGTAGGGTAGAAAATAGTGTAGTGTAGTTTAGTATCATGTTTTAGGTATTTTTCTAGAGAGAGAAGCTCCAATTTCTCTCTAGAATTTAAGGTTTTTAGCTTATTTTTTCCTTTAGTTTTAGGTTTTGATCTTATTTTAGTTTATTTTTATTTACATTTTCATGTTCTAGTATCTTAATTTGCTTAGTTTTACTTGTTAGTTTCTTTATTTTGTTAATTTTAGTTTATGAACACTTGTTGAATTTCATTTTTCTTTAATGCAATTTGAGATTTTTCATGTTTATTGTTGCTTATTTGGGTAATTTATAATTGCTTTCTTGTTTTGGTAGTTATAGATTTTACTATTCTTGCATTTACCATGTTTTCATTTTATGCCTTTCAAGTGTTTAATAAAATGTTTTTTCTAGTTTTAGAGTAGAATTTTGTATTTTTGGATTGGAATTGAGGACTTACATAACCTTGAGTCGTTGATGTCCAATATTGATTGATAATTTAAGGTTGTTAGTTGGTTTTATTTCCACTTACGCTAGTATTTCACTAAATCTAATTAGTAAGTTGGCTAGAACTTGTAGATTAAGATCAATTATGCCTATTTGACTTTTTTCCGATGTTTGGAAATGACGAAGTGGGATTAACTCTTCTTAATCACCATGTTTGTGGTCAATGACTTAGATAAGAAATCTTAACTCTCAATCCTTACCAATATGCCTTATCAGCACTTGAATTTCTTTATTTGTTTTTATTTTCTTATCATTTAATTTTTTGTCTTTTGCATTCAAAATGCTTTTTTTATAACCAATGAGGTATATACCTTACTGCAATTTCTTTGAGAGATGACCCAAGACTTAAAACTCCTAGCTTTTATTAATTTGAATTGTGACAATCTTTTAAACTCTGACACAGGTCATCTGTTGGTTTGGAACCATACTATTAACGAGAAGTAATTCTTTTTGAAAAAATTCTAAACTGACATTTGGCCGGTATTCATCCTCCTCCACCACACTCTCGGCATCTGCATCTGCCCACCACACCTCTGCGTCTATTCTTGCCCACCATGCATTCACATATGGCCTCTTTCCCACCACGCGTGTACTCTGCCTTTGCCAATCATTTGTCTTTTTCTCTTGCAATTCTGGTCCGCCTGACTTACCACAACAACGAAGTCTCTAAATTTGTAATTTTTCCAACTGCAACATCGTCTCTTGTCGTCTTTTCCTCCTCGTCGTCCTTTTGCACTACTTCTTAGATATGCAACAACGTTCTCTTTACCTCGACTATTGCTCTTTTATTGTGCTGCCTCTAACGAATTTAGTTTTTTTTTTTTTCATTAATTATGGCTTGTTGATATTAAATTTAAGATGAATGTGGCATAATGAATTCCTACGGAGGAAAATAGGACAAAAAGAAGGCAGGGGCGAGTTGACGAGTTGGCGGCACTACAGCAATGGAGATGTCATCAATGGTTAAAGTAATGCATGGAGGGAATGAGAGATTATGAACAACCTAGACATTCTTTCTCCTTCTGTAAACTATAAATAGGAGCAAGGTCTAAATTAAGTTTTAAATATCTATTGACAATCTTAAATGTAAAAAAACATTATTATAAAAAAGTGAACAAAATGATATTCGCTTGCATTTAAGGTTGTAAATCTATTTTTTGATATTTACTTATATAATTAACGTATAAAAATGTTTCTTAAATTACTTATAAGAGATTTCAAGTTATAATAATGTGTATCAAAAATAAAAACTAATTAGAAACAAACAAAAGTACTCATGTTTCTTTTATCATCATCATCATCATCATCATCATCATCATCATCATCATCATCATTAAAATTAGACATGCTTGAGTGTTTTTATACAAAAATCTTACATTTTTTTCACTGTCTCATTCTTTTTTAATCTAGACATAAATCTGAAATTTTGTTATTCTCATGCAATTTTTTCTGTAGTATTAATTTTTTTATATAAACTTTTTTTTATTGATCTTATGCAATTTTTTTTTTGGACAAAACAACGATGGATCTCTAGACCTTCAGGTCATTCAAATTCTGATATCATATGTTGAACAATTTTTTTAAAAAAATTCACCTAAAAAACAATAAATAATTATATATCTAATAAATAGTTATATATCAATAAATAGTAATATATCTAATATCCTTAAACGCACACCATACATAACGGATATAATCACTACAGTACCTTACAAATTCGAAAAAAATTAATTAATATCTCAAAATTCGACAATAATAAATTATAGCCAGTCTTTTATATCCCTCTATACATTTCACAAAAATAAAAAGAAAACTATAAAAAGTTACAAAAACAAAATGGCAACAACAATATATAAGTCAAGAGTATAATAGTATAATAACGTTAATGAAAGGCTAATAATATAATAATATTAAATAGTGACACTTTCAATTGCATATACTGCATAAAAAATCATAAATTTATGATACACAAATTAACTTAGACATTCATAATAAAAATGATTAAATACACATCAATTTAGGATAATATATTAAAAACCGCGATCAACTTAACACGTTGAAATAAATACGTCTTCACAAGTCACAGCCCAACTTTTCTCCAACGATAACCCTTTTTTTTTGGATTACCAAAATCATACGTAAAATAGAAGAATTGAAGGATTCATTCACAGACCTAGCATAACCTTCTAGTAGGAATCCATTAACGGGCTAAATACAGGCCTATATATCCAGTCCATTAGTCCAATTCATAACATAAAATGGAGTCCAACATTAATAACCTGTTACGCCATTCTCAGATCGGCTTGTCCCTGCGTCAGCATCAAGCCATTACACATTACAGCTGAAGTTTAGTTCAACTACCATCAGCTTTAGTTTAACTGGTTAAATTATATAAGTTATATTTGGGTTCAAATTTTGGTGAGTACATCAAATATTAAATATAAACCCTTAAATATTATGTGAGTGATGAATCTATATTTGATGATATATTTTGGATTGATTTGAGTGGACATATAAATTCACATTTATTCATCTAAATAACATGCTTTTGAGATTTTTTCTTAAAATGTGTTTAAAAGTGAAAACATGCTCTTTTGTGCTTAATTTAGTCAATTTTTATTCACTTTAATCCCATTTGGTACCTTGATGTATTTGTTGAGTGATTTCAGGTTTCCAAGACAAATATGGATTAAAAAAGTGAGAAAAAGAGCATACAAAAAGGAAAAAATCATGAAGGAAATGGGATTTGTAAAGTTGCCAGTCCTGACCTCATTAATTGCAACTCACTGGCAGTGACTTCTGGGCCCAAAACTCAATCCAACTCATTTTCTAAAACTATTTGAGGACAAAGGGAAGAAGAATGAAAGGAGGGCAATTAGGGTTAGATTTTAGTCATGTAGTTCATTTTCTAGAGAGAGAAGCTCCCCCCTCTCTCTAGAATTAGGGTTCTTTAGTTTAATTTCTTGTAATTTATACTTTTAATTCTTGCTTTCATTTACTTTTCCTTGTCATTTATTGTTATTGCATCTTTGTTCTTCTTCATTTCTCTTGTATTTCCATTAATTTGTCATTTTTATGTTTTATGATACTCATGTTAATTTAATTTTAATTAATACAATTTATGTTTTATGTTCATTTAATGCTTTCTTTAGTTGTTGTTATCATTTTCTTGCTTTTGGTAGTTAGATTTTATTTTCTATGCAATTTAATATTATTTTATTTTCATGCACACCAAGTGTTTGATAAAATGCTTGGCTTAGTTTTTTGCTTAATTTTCCTGCACACTTGCTTGAAATTGATTACTTTGGTGACCCTTGAGTCATTGACGTCCATTCTTGTTTTATACATTAAAGTAGTTAGTTGATTTGGTCTCCATTAACTCTATGTGACCCTAAGTGTTGACATAGGACTTATGGATTGAAATCAACTATGCCTACTCAACTTATCCTCGATGTAGGGTTGACTAAGTAGGATTAACTCTTCATAATCATCATGTGTTTGTGGTCAATGGCTAGAATAGGTAACCTTAACTCTCAATTACTTGCCAAGAAGTTTTCTTGCATTTGAAGTTTTCTTTCCTTGTATTTAATTGCTTTGACTTTTAATTGTTTTGATATTTAATTTCTTGTATGTTTAGTTTTCACACTCTTGGTTGAGAAATTAGGTGTTTGGGTGGAATTGAGTTGTGGATGTCCATTCTGCATTGTGTGAGGATTGTTAATTAGTTTAGTTTTCCTTGACTCTAAGTGACCCACTAGTGTTGACTTAGGACTTAGGAGTTAGAATCAATTATGTCCTTTTGACTAATTATCAAGTAGGATTGACTAATTGGGATTAATTCCACATAATTGCCATGTTTGTGGTCCACAAATAGGAATTCTTAATTCTCCAATTCTCACCAAGAGTCTTCTTGCATGTTCATTTAATTTCTTACTATTTGCATTGCTTGCATATCTTGTCATCCAATTTCCATTTCCTTCCATAACCAATAAATGTACATTTTATTGCAACTTTTAAGAAAGACGATCCAAAATTTAATTACTTTCAGTTATTGTGTTTTGAATTGTGATATTTGATTGTGAGAATTTATTGTTGATTTAAACTATGCTACTAATGAATTAATTCTTGTTCTAGTTGATTTTAAACTATACAAAAAATTTTACTTATCAGTAAATGAGTGTGTAGTGTGAGTATGTTGTGATACTTATCCCAATGCACTTGACCCGAAAAAAAAAAAGCCATTACACATCTTACAATAAGCTCTGCAAACTACTCCCCAGCTATCAGCATAGTTCGTCGTGTCTGCATGTCATTCACTCTAAAAAAATATCTTTAAATAAGCATATGTATGCTAAAATTTCCTAACGTAAATTCATAGTATCCAAATTAAAATATATCAATAGTAATTTAGTCCACAAGTTTGTTGTAAAGATGAGGATCTATTATTAATCATTTAATTTAAATTAAATAAATAATAACTATTTCACAATAGTTGTAAGTTAAAATAAAAGTGGATTTTGAAAAAAAATGGTTAAAGATCAAATAACTATTGTTATAAAATTAGGATCAGATCATCTAATTTAACTAAAAAATTAATGAACCAAATCACAAACCAATTTAACTTTAAATTTAAAATTATTTTTGCTATTGACCGATAAAAATCGATCAAATCCAACCAAAACTAATCAAAGTTGGTAAAAATCAATGTAGCAAATCCCATATCACATTAGCATTTGCTAACATCAGCATTTGCTGACATCAGCATTTGTGGGTTCAAGTATAGCACCTCAATGAATTAAGCATTAGAACTTTAGAAGCTATATACATGGTTTTGAAAATCGGACCGGACCGGCCGGTTCAACCGGAAAAACCAGAAACCGGTTATCTAGCCGGTCCGGGTAATCTCCAAAACCGAATGGCAAAGAATCGGGAAAAAAATCGGTCGAACTGGCGGTTAACCGACAAATTAAAAGAACCGTCCAGTTTTTTTTGCGGTTCAATGGTTTGGAAATTCAGAAGTCAAACGACGTCGTTTTGGTTATTTTAAAAAAAAAAGGGGGGGGGGGGAACGCATTAACCACTAACCTTAACCAACCTAACCCTAATCAATCAGCCACCCACCAAACCCCCGAAGCTCCCAACCTCCTCCCCTTTCTTCCCCCCTCATCCACCAAGGCCACCATTGCCACCGCCCCCAAGCTCCAGATTCCAGCAGCGCTCCTCATTCGCCACCCAGCAGCGCTCCTCAGCAGCCGCGACCACCACCGCGTTGAGCCCGCCTCCTCGTCGCCGAACCTCGACGAGCTCGCTGAGCCCGCCTCTCATTCGCCGGTAAGACTGATTTTCTTGTCTTCTTGATTTTGAACAGGCTTCCTTCTAGCTCGCCTGTTCTGTTTGAAAAAAAAAAACTAACAGAGCCCGCCTCTCCTCCATCGCCGTCGCGGAGCTCCTCTCCTCCATCGTAGTCGCCCAGCTCGCCACCTCCACCTTCGCACCTCTCCTCCATCGCCGTCGCGGAGCTCCTCTCCTCCATCGCCGTCGCCCAGCTCACCTCCTCCACCGTCGTCGTCCAGCTCTCCACCTCCACCGTCGTCGCCGAGCTCTCCACCTCCACCGTCGTCGCCGGTAATACTCTGCCTTCCACCTCGGTTCATGTATGCGAGCATGTTTCTGTTCATGGTTCTGTTCCTATTTGAGTTCATGTTCCTATTTCTGTTCATGTTCCTATTTCTGTTCATGTTTTTGTTCCTCTCTATCACAGAAAACATGCTCTTTGATGTTTATCTGGATTACATGATTTTGAGTTGCTGCTTCATGTTTATCTGGATTACATGATTTTGGTTTCTGTTTGATGAATCTTGAATCTGTTTTTGGCTTTCTATTATGATGCGTTGAAGGCAGCTGGGGATTATTTTTGCTGCTTCAATTTTGCTGCTTCATGAATCTGAGTTCAATTTTTGCTGCTTCAATTTTGCTGCTTCAATTTTGAGTTGCTGTTTCTTCAATTTTGCTGCTTCATGAATCTGAGTTCAATTTTTGCTGCTTCAATTTATGCTGCTTCAATTTTGAGTTGCTGTTTCATGAATTTTGCTGCTTCATGAATCTGAGTTCAATTTTTGCTGCTTCAATTTTTGCTGCTTCAATTTTGCTGCTTCATGAATCTGTTTAGAAATAGGATTTTTGTTGCTTCATGAATCTGTTTGCTTCTGCTTCAATTTTTATTCATGATTCATCCATTGTTTGCTTCTATTTTTTTGCCATTTTGTTCTTATTGCTTCTTGCCTTTGGTGTTTGATTTGGATCTGATGCTTTACTGTAACAAATTATGCAGCATTGCAGCTCATTCAAAATCAGAAAATGGAGAAAAATCATAGCTGCCAAAATCAGGAAATGTTGGTGCCAGAAGTTTTCTGCTGCTGCCTTGAACCATTCCAACACTAGAAAGTGACAAAGTAATCAACATAGTTAATAAAAACAAGCTTTGTTTTAGTGCCCATTTTGGTTGTTGAAGTGACACAAAAAAGCCTGAGCTAATTGGGAAGTAGCATTGTGTTAATTAGCATTTTTTGTAGTTATCAATCTTTTTCCTTCTTCTCTCACAATGTCCCTTTGGCACTTAGGTAAGTAGCATTGTGTTAATTAGCATTTTTTGTTAGTTGAGCTAAATTATTCATTATGCTATGTTTAAGTCTTGGTGATGACTTGTGCTTTGAGGTGCATCTATGATTTTCTTATCCATCATCAATTCATATAAGTACATTAAAGGCTCAATTCTTTTTCTCTTTTGATGAGTTGCACTTTTGATTAGTTGAAAACTTGCTAGTAATTGTTTCTTTTGAATATAGAACATTATGGGTTTGTCATTATGTGCGTTTTTTTTTGTTTAGTTATAAACTTTGATGTTTGAAGTTGTTTGTGAACCTCTAATATTAAGTTATGGATAATTTATTATGTGAAATTTTAAATTTTATTAAGTTAGAAATTATTGAATTTATATATTTAAAATTATTTTTAGATTTTTTTAATAATTTCATTTAATATTTAATTAAACCGGTTGAACCTCGGTTGAACTCCGGTCGAACTAGTGAACCATTGAACCAGTGACCTCACCGGTTTATTAACCGGTCCGGTTCTCGTAACCTTGGCTATATATATATATAATTTAATTAAATTATATTTATAAATTTTTGAAAAAGATATAAATATCTTTTTTATTAAACACAACATATTACTTCATCTATTATTATATTTTTAATTTTTTTTATAAATACTTGAAGTGCAAAAGTTTAATTTAATACAAAAATACAAAAGCAAAATAAAAAACAATTATTATGAAGGAAGAAAAAAATTATATAATTTTATATAATTATTTAATTATGACTAAATTAGCCAATTCAATTAATGATCCCACGATTAAACCAATTATCCAATGATCAATAGTCTTACATGTTTGATTTAGTTTAGTTTTGATAACTATTAAAATAAAAAATAATAATTAAAAAAACAGTGGTCATGAATAATGTTAATTGATTATATCTCTTAGATATAAAAGTTAATAAGATGACAATATATCATTTTAGCATTCATACTTTATTTTATATGCATATTAACATATAAAAATATTTTAACATCAATAGTAAATAAAAATTGAGACATTTTTAGTCATGAATAATTAAATTTTTAAATGTTTCACTTGAACATTGACCATTTCTAGGTTAGAATAAAATTATGTATTGCAACATTGGATTTCATTCTTGCAGCCCTTTAAAAAATATATCTTAACAAAGAAGATTATTCAAATATATATAAGCATATTAGATGTTTGTCATGAACCAAGTAAATTATTTAAGATCTTAATAGCATATATGGATATAAAGAAAGAGTAACTAACTTTCTGGTTTCTAACTTTGGTAAGATTCTGTTATATCTAGAGCTAGAATTAGTTGCTTTTAGTCTTTTAGAATCTTAAAACTTGTGTATAAATAAGATTTTTCAATGTATATTCCTCAATCAATCAAGATAGTTAACATTCTTTTTTCTTCTCTGCTATAGTTTTCTATTTACCAAGCTTTGTATAGTTATTTATTTCACATGGTATCACATAGCTCAAAAGATCTGTGAAATCAGAAATCATCAACAATAATCCATCACCTGCTATTGCTACTCAAGCATCACCTACATTATTTGCATCGATTATAAAGCCTCTTTTAATTTTACTACAAAAAAAAAACTCAACAAAGATAACTTCCTCACCTAGTGCTATTCAACTATTCTTACAATTTCACACCAAGAACTTTAAAATCACTTAGAGAAAGAGAAGATTCCAACTAGATATACATTCGTTGTTGATGAACAAGCACAATGCAAAACAAAGGTATATAAAAAATGGAGGCTTGATGACTACAATATCTTTTCTTGAATTTTCTCATCAATGGATCCCTCTTTTAATTATAGAGTTCTTGGATGGCTCTTTGCTCATGAAATTTAGAGCCATCTTCAAACTCACTTTGCAACACAGACTAAAGCTTGTATTAGACAACTTTAATTCCAACTGAAATTAATAAAGAGGATTGGTTCAACATCTTATTATATCTTTTAAATCAAGAAAGTGGTGGATGCCCTTACTACTATTGGAGTTCATTTGACT
This sequence comes from Arachis hypogaea, assembly GCF_003086295.3. Taxonomy (NCBI): domain Eukaryota; kingdom Viridiplantae; phylum Streptophyta; class Magnoliopsida; order Fabales; family Fabaceae; genus Arachis; species Arachis hypogaea. The sequence continues at coordinate 80,892,579 of NC_092039.1, read as the reverse complement.
GGTATAAAATACACCAATATCATTTTAGATGGTTAAAAAGAAGACTATTAATCATTTATGATATATGTCACTGCAAAATATCCATCTTATTCCATTACAGACCTTGAAACTCTTTTAATGGCCCAAGAAGACATTGTAGAGAGATTAAAAAACCCGAATTCTCAATGATACAGGCCAATTTCACTCAACCCAACCTTCTAATCACAGTAATTTTTATTCGGTTATCCCAAAAACACACAAACACCTAATAGAGGTACTTATGATCGAAGAGGGCGTGGAGAAAGATCAAATCGTGAAGGTAGAGGTGCTTGGAGTGGAACTCAAATCAGCAAAAATATCAAATTTGTGGCAAGTTGGAACATGTTGCTAGTTATTGTTATTTTAGGTTTGATGAACAATATCAACATGCACAGCAAAATTCACTTAACACTTCCATGCATAATGCACTCTCTCCACCTCCCTCATTCCATAATCCCATCAAGGCAATTATTGCTACACCTACTACAATTAGGGATGGCAAAGCAAGCCAGCCCGCCCCAACCTGCCCCGCCCCGTCTAGGTTTGCGCCACAAATGGGGTAGGCCAGCCGGCCGCCAATTAAAATGGGTTCAAAATGCTAGCCCGCTCTACTTTGTGGCAGATTGGCAGGTTGGCGGGCTAGCCTGCTTGACTCTTTTTTTAAAAAAAAATAAAATTCATTAAAATTAATAGAAAATAATAATTAAAAAATTAAATACAAATAAAAAATTGTCAAATTATAATATAAATTTTTTAATATCCTTTTTTAATTTTTAACTTCAATAAAATTATGTAAAATAATATTTGTCAATAGAACCATGTTTATTTTAAAAAATAAGTCACATAATTTGAGCATATATACGAAATTGTAAAATAAAATAAATAAAATTAATAACTAAAAGAAGAATAAAAATAAAACATAAAAAATATTTAAAAATTATATAATTATTATTTTTGTAGCAGTAATTACTCTTTTATTTAATAAAAAAATAAAATAAAATCCATTGGCCCGACGGGCCGACCTGCCAAAATCCGTAAATTTGGCGGTGCGGGTTTGGGGGATTTCTTTTATTTGGCGGGTTCCAAATCCTAACCCGCCCCGACTTTTTTAGCGAATTCAGGGGGTCAGCCCAACGGATTTGACTCGTTTTGCCACCCCTAACTACAATTTTTTATCCCTCTTTGGTTGCTGATTTTAGAGTTTCACATCACTGCACTCTATATCAGTCAAATCTGCAACAAGCACAAAAATATCTTGGAAAAGATTAGGTTTATATTAATAATTCATATTTTATCATAAACCAATAGAAAGAAGATATTATTTGTATGATTTACTACATGTTCCCTCAATTGCACATAACCTTGTTAGTGTATCAAAATCTGCTAAGATAATAATGTGTATTTTTTGTTTTGGCCTAATGTTTGTTTTGTAAAATCTCAGGCTACTAAGAAAGTGCTTCTCTAAGGCACAACAATTAATGGAATGCATCGCCTTTAAAAAAGTGTCAATTCCTAAAAAGTCTCTATTCAGTTTAATACCTATGCTTTCGTTGCCCAAACTTTGTCATTAGATGTTTACCACCTTATCTAGTTTTACCAATCATAAAATTTATTGTAACTAATTGCTCTTTACCTTTGAATAATAAAATGCTTCTAATTTTAGTGTATGTAAATATTACTGCTTAGAAAAATCTCATAGGTTACCTTACTCTCCATCTAATACTATTTATTATTACCTTTTATCATTGATTGTTTATGATATTTGGGACCAGCCCTAATCACTACACACACAAGTGTTAGATATTATGCTTCATTCATTGATATGTATTCAAGGCACATTACAATATATTTCCTAACAAACAAGTCACAGGTCTTTAGTGTGCTTAAATTGTACAAAACTCGCATAGAAAAACATTTAGGATGCTCTATTAATGTACTTCATAGACTTGCTTGTTCTTTACCCCTCAACAGAATGGATTAGCAGAAAAAAATAGATATATAATTAAGACTGCTTTAGCTTTATTATCTACTACTATAGTTTCTTTAACTCTATCAAGAGAGGCTATTGCAATCTCATTATATTTGATATATCACATGCCTTCATTGTTACAGGTAATCACCTTTTAAATCATTATATCATCATAAATCCAATTATGCTTTATTGAGAATCTTTGGATGCTTAAGTTTCTCTCACACTAGACCAAACACGGCATAAATTAGAGGATAGATCCAAACCTTATTTATTCTTAGATTATGCTTTGAATAAAAAAGGATATAGATGTCTCATTAAAAGTGAAAAAATAAGTGTATCTAGGGATGTAATTTTTTATGAAAATAAATTTTTATCTCTTTCTTTTTTTCTAATGCTGCTAATGAAACTAGCACTAGCAATGCTAATGTCATAGATTTTTTTTACCTCAAATTGCAGCTATTCATCCCTCCTCTATTGATTCATCAATTTCCGAATCCAATGCGGCATCACAATCAAGTTTCAAACACAATTGGTGATACAAACTACAGTGAGAAAAATGAATAAGTACATATAATGTAGACAGCTTCACAATCCAATGAAACAACATCCTCTGCTCATGATCTAATACCAATTTCTTCTATTGAAATTGATTTGCCTTTTCCACCAAAACTTTCACATATAATTATTTCTTCAAAAAACATCAAGACAATATGAACAAGGTCTAAGATAGGTAATAGAACTCTAAAAGCTCTTCAGATAGCAAAATTTTGAGTCTCCTCTAATTTTGATTTTTTGTCTAAAAGTGTTCAAAGTGCTCTAAACAATCCCTTATAGAGAGATGCTATGATCATAGAATATAAAGCTCTACTATATCGCAATACATGGTCCTTAGTTGATTTATCTAAAATTGAAAAAGTAGTTAGTTATAAGTGAATTTTTGTTGTTAAAAAGAATGCAAAAGGTAAGATCATTAGACATAAAGCCATGTTGGTTGCAAAAGGTTTTATTCAAATGGCTGGAATCAATTTTAATTAGGTTTTCTTACCTGTTATCAAACCAATTATAATTAGGATGATTTTAACCATTGCTTTATCAAAAGGTTGGAGAATCTAACAATATAATTTTCTCAACACATTTCTAAATGGTCTGTATGAAATTGTATTTATGTCTCAGCCTATAGGTTTCAACCAGTCTAATTCTAAGCTTGTATATATACAAACCTAACAAAACCATTTATGGCCTTAAACAAACCCCAAGGACCTGGTACTTAACTATCACTACTACCCTTCAATCTTTTAGTTTTACAGTGACTAAATCTGACCCCTCCCTGGTTAATAGATATACATCTAATTCTATCATTTATATTCTTATTTATGTTGATGATATGCTTGTTATTGGAGATAATGAAACTGAAATAAAAACTGTTCTTAGCCAACTTCATTCTACTTTCTTATTGAAGGACTTAGGTAAGCTTAATTTTTTTCTTAAGCAAAGAAGCTGTAAAACATTCAACTTAATTTTTTTGAACCAAACTAAATACATACATAATCTTTTAACATGTGCTGGTATGAATGAATCCAAACCAAGTATGACTCCAATATTAATCTCACTTAGATTGATTGCAAATGATGGAACCTCCTTTGAAAATCAAACTTTATTTCTCTTCATTGTAGATGGGTTACAATATGCAACAATTACAGAATTTGATATTAGCTTTTCAGTGAATAAAGTGAGTCAATTTATGTCCAAAACATACCAAAAATACTAGGCTGCAATCAACCAAGTCCTAAGATACTTAGCAAGTACTCTAAGTTGACATTGCAATTTTACAGATGCACATATTTAAGATTTTTTGGTTTTTCATACTCAAATTGGCTGAGTGATCTTGATAATAGGAAGTCCATAACAGAATTTTGTGTGTACTATGGTTTAAATTGAGTGTCTTGGAAGAGAACCAAGCAACTTGTTAAGTTTAGAGAACTAAACCATGATTAACATGATGACTAAACATTATTAGGCTATTATTCAATTGGTTGTGTAATTTGTTTTGTTTAGTGTGTAGAAATTAAATTAAATTAAAACTGGTCCAAGAAGCAAATGCTCAAGCCCATACACACACACAATTATGGCCCAAGGATACATATAATTGCTACCATCTAAAATCCTTTTATCAGAAACAAAAACAAGTCTTTAAGCCAAGTAAAGAAAAGGAAGTAATTGGCCTAAGATCCTTACAAGCCATATAGCATCTGGCCCACTCACACAAACAAATTCATAAAGCCCAAGTATTGGTTCACCTTGAACAAAATCCATCACAAAAAATTTCCATAAGAAATAAAAAGAATACTTCAGGGATCAAAGAAAGAAAATAAGCCCAAGAACATAAACAAGCCAATATCCATAACCTAAGCCTAAACGATGGTCCACACTTAAATCTATTTATTTACCGTAGTTGCTAACTAGATAACTCAAATTTCAATTTCATTTGAATCTTTCACCACACTACCGAAAGCCAAACTCTCTCTTCTATCTCTTCTCTTTTTTTTTTCACATCACCCATGTAAACTCTGAAGCAAAAGAAAGAAAAAAGAAGCTCTGTGCTAGGAAACAATTGAAGAACGAAAAAAATTTCTAAATCCAAGCAAATGAAGAGAAGGTCAAAGAGGCCAGGGCAAAAGGAAAGATTTCATCAGAAAAGAAAATCACAAAAAGGAGATTTTCCCATTCGTGCTTCATCAAGGGACGTTGAAGAAATCAATTAGGTCACAAGCACCGTTTTGGAAAATTGAAGAAGGTGAAGTCAATGGTGCCCTGTTTGGAATCTCCGGTCAAGAAACAAACTTGGGGCTAAAGCAAGAACGCACGACTCAAATTCAAGATTCTTAAAGAAAAAGGTTGAAAGAGAAGATTGAAGGTATGGTTTCATGTCACTGCTTCTACCCTCTCTCTCTCTCTCTCCTCTGTGAACGTTGTTGCTGTATCTATGTATTGGAAGAAGAGAACCAACATGTGATGAAGAAGGTTTCAAACCCTGGAAGCTTCACTCCTCTGTAATAGGGGTGAACGGCCAAGGATTGGAATAAGGAGTGAGAGCACATGTTTGGGTTTCCATAGCTCTTAGAGCTATTTATTCTTCTCCATCATGGTTTTCATTTTGTATTTTTTTTAGTTTAGTCTTTCTTTTTTTTTCATTGATAAAAGGTAAAATGGTGAGGTTTGTAAGAAAAAGCCAATGAGTGAAAAAAAGGCTGAGGTTAAACTTGGAGAAAAAAGCCATAGTTATCTAAAAAATTCTTTGTATGTATTTCTATTTTGTCGTTATGGTCCTAAGAGGATTCCCTTGCAAGTTGGGTTAGCACTTGACTGTTGAAAGCTAGGTTGAGTCCTAGTCAAATTCAGATTGAATTAGAATATGGATTTGTCCGAGATAGGATTAGGTAGATCCTAGGGAGAAATTGGTGACTGTAATTCATTGAAAGATAGTAAAATTCCATCACAGTTGTGATGAAGATTGGATGTAGACTACATTACACCGAGAAGCCGAACCAGAATACATCTGTGTATCATTCTCTTTTCTCTTCTTTGTTTTTGGTTCTGCACTATAGGAGACAAAATAGAAGTATCTCCTACCATGTTAAGAGACAAAACTATAATCTATCCTATTTTCTACTCAAAGTTTCTCTATTGAACTCAAAGTTAAAAGTCTCATGAAAAAAGAGGCCAAGATTCAACCCCCTTCTCTTAGCCACTGGTAACCATCAATTGGTATCAAAGCTTGGTCTCAAAGAAATCAAGCTTCATAGCTTGGAGGAAAGATCTTGATGGCAAATAACATGGGTTTCAACACAGTAGCTTATACTCTGACAAAAGGACAGTACAACAACAGACCTTCATTCTTCAATGGAAAAAACTATAACTATTGAAAAGAAAGAATGAAGATCTTTGTTTAGTTAGTGGATTACAACTTGTGGAAGATAATCATAAATGGTCTTCAAGGCCAAGGTTGTCAACATGATAAACTATGGAATCAGCTTTGTGGAATACCGAAAAGTTTCAAGATGTAAAACTACAAAAAATTTCTGGGATAAGCTCTAAGTCACACATGACGGCACCATACAAGTAAAAGAAACCAGAATTGACATGCTGAGCAAAGAGTATGAGATGTTCTTTATGAAGGAAGGAGAATCAATCGATGACATGTTCGAGAGATTCTCTATCATCATTAATAGCTTAGATGCTATGGGGATTACTCATTCTGAATAGATGCTAGTGAGAAAAGTCTTGAGAAGCTTGACAAGAGAGTGAAAAACTAAGGCTACTGTTATTTTTGAAAGAAATAACCTAAGTCAAATTACCTATAATGAGATGAGAGAAAAATTATTAGTATATGAAATCACTCACATAAAAAATAATACAAAAAGAAAATGAGTGGCTCTTAAATCTTACATTGAATCATTGGATGATGAATCTAGTGACTGTTTATCAGATGACGAGTTTGTATTTTTTGTTAGGAAACTTAAAAGAATGATGAGAATCAAAAGAAAAAGCAAAGATGGTAGCTCAAAGGAACCAAAGAAGGACTCGAGTAAGGTCATTTGTCACAACTGCAGAAAAGCTGGACACTACAAATATGACTATCCGAAACTGGAAAAAGAAGACAAGTCTCAGAAGGACAAGAAGAAAGGACTTATGGCTTCTTGGGAGGATCTCAAGATTGACTCAGATGAGGAAAAAGACTTTGAAGACAAAGCACAGATCTATTTCATGGCTGGTGAAGATCAACAAGAAGAGGTAAATTACTATGACTTATCTCTTGATGATTTGCATGTTACTATTGATGATCTCACTCACTATTCTGAAAAATTGTTGAATAAATACAACAAATGCAAATCTAAAAATAAAATTTTGAAAGCTGAAAATGAGTTTTTTTTTAAAAGAAAAGGTAAAGGAGACTGAATGTGCTTTTGGTCTTATTGCAAAAAATAAAAAACTAAATAAAATAATCAAAAATTTGAATAATGATTTAGCAAAATTCGTACATAGTTTAAACAACTAGGACAAATTACTTGCTAATCAAAGACCTTTGTTTGAAAAATCAATTTTAGGATATGAAACAAAAATGATGCAATTTTTTAAAAATAAAAATTCACTTGCAAAATTCACAGTATCATCTTCAAAAATAAAATCATCATTTGATAAATCTGGCCGTGAATATTCATCTCATATTGATGCTGACTTTGAAAAATCATATTTTGATAAAAATGCATCTTATTCAAATTCTAAACCTGCTTCAAATAACTCTGGTCTGGGTTACATCTCTAACAATGAGACCGTTTTTAGAAAATTCTTCTTTCATAAAAGAGCCTCACGTTTTAGAAACTCATATGTGTTAAGAAATTCTAGTTTAAGATTTTTTGCAAGAGGAGGTACAAATGTTAGAGATTGATCTTTCAAAAGAAATGCATTATTTTCAAATACCAAAAAATTCAAATCTTTTAATCACCATCAGCATCATACCTTAAATCATTTTCAACAACGTGCTCACACAAATCACTATTTTAATTACAAGAAACCTGGTCACTCTTTTTTCCAATGCTTTATTGACAAAAGAAGAGTAGAAAATAAAACATACAAGGTTGTTTGTGATTTTAATGCACTTGGACAACTAAGAAAGATTAACTTTAAAGGATCCAAATTAGTTTTGATACCTAAGGTCACTTAAAAACTTTGAGCATTTTTGCCTAACATCAAAGAAGAAGATAGACATGTGATACTTGAATAGTGGATACTTTAGGCATATGACCAAAAAGTCTATTTTTTCATCCAGCTTGATAAATACAATGGAGGCTTTATGATTTTTGGTGACAATGGTAAAGAAAAAATTATGGCCTTAGAGGTTGGTAAGAGTTTCTCAACTTTCATTGATGATGTATTTTGAGTTGATGGGTTGAAACACAATCTTCTAGGCATCAGCCAATTCTGTGATTTACGTTATTTGGTTATTTTCAAGAAATTGAAATGCTTGGTGATGTGAACAAAAAAATCTGTGAAATATTGTTTGAAGCTAAAAGATGCAATGTGTATAGACTAACCTTAGATGAATTGAAAGAACAAAATATAGCTTGTTTTACTTCCATGGAATCTGAAAAATAGTTATGGTACAAGAAATTGGGACATGCAAGCATGTTTTAAATTTCTAAACTTGTGAAAAATAATTTGGTTAGAGGTCATCTTAAAATAAAATTTGACAAAGACATCACGTGTGATGCATGTCAATTGGGTAAACAAACTAAAAATGCTTTTAAACCCAAGGATGACATATCAACGAAAAGACCATTAGAAATGCTATATATTAATCTTTTTGGTCCTACAAGGACTCAAAGTCTTGGTGGTAAGCACTATGGCTTAGTGGTGTTTGATGACTATAATAAATTTGGATGGATTCTTTTCTTAGCTCATAAGAATGGTGTCTTTTTTGGTTTTTCAACTTTATGCAAAAAATTCAAAATGAAAAGGATTTGAAAATAGTTTCTATTAGAAGTAATCATGGAAAGAAATTTGAAAACCAAGATTTTGAAGAATTTTGTGATGAATTTGGTATTTCACATAATTTTCATGTCCTAAAACACTTAAAAAATGTGGTTGAAAGGAGAAAGAGAAGCCTCAAGAAATGACTAGGGCTATGTCTTGTGAAAATGAAATTCTAAAATTCCTTTGGGCTGAAGCTATATTTTGAATCAAACTATTATTAGAAAATTTTTAAAGAAAACATCATATGAACATTAGAAAGGAGTACCACTCAATCTTAAATATTTTCATATTTTTTGATGCAAATATTTTGTGTTAAACACCAAAGATAATCTTAAAAAATTTGATCCAAAATCTTAAGAAGGTGTCTTTGTTGGATATTCAACCACGAGTAAAGCTTATAGAGTTTACATCAAGGAACATAGAATAATTAAGGAGTTCATACATGTCACTTTTTGTGATTCTAACTCCATTTCAAGTGTTATTGAGAAAATTGATGTAGGAATTGAGATTGCAAAAAATTCGGATAGAATTCAAAGAAAAGACAAACCTGAACTTACAATGGAAGATGATGCTCACGATTTTACAGACCAGAATTTAGGAGATGATTCTGTTTTATCTCTTTCTGATATAAAGATTTCTGAAAATCACAATGGATCTAATCCTGTTCATACTCAACCTGAGATTACCTCACCAAAGTCAAGAGAATAGAAGTTCTTGAAGAACTATCCACATAAATTCATCATTGGAAATTCCTCTCATAGAGTTACCACAAGACTCTCAAGTAGAAAGAGAGTCAAACTCAATAACCTCACTCTTATATCACAAGTGAAACCCCAAAATGTGAAAGAAAATACTTGAAGATCCTCTTGGATAAAGGCAATGAAAAAAGAGCTGGTCCAAATTGAGAAAAATGAGGTTTAGACTCTAGTGCCTTATCCGAATAGTAAGAAGGTAATAGGTACTAAATGGATCTTTAAAAATAAATTGGGTGAGGATGGTAGTGTTGTTAGAAATAAAGCTAGATTAGTAGCTCAAAGGTTCGATCAAGAGGAGAGAATTGACTTGGATGAGTCACTTGCTCCAGTAGCTAGAATGGAAGTAATAATATTATTGCTTGCCTATACTGCCTATAAAGGACTTAAACTCTTCCAAATGGATGTTATGTATGCTTTTTTTTAATGACTTTATTGATAGGGAAGTATACATAGCTCAACCCGTCGGTTTTGAAAATAAAGATTTCCCAAACTATATTTTTAAACTTTTTAAATCTCTTTATAGTTTGAGACAAGTTCCAAGAACTTGGCATGAAAGACTTAGTTCTTTCTTGTTGAAAAATGACTTTCAAATGAGTACTACGGATACTACTCTTTTCATTAAAGAATTTAATGATCATTTTATACTTGTTCTAGTTTAAGTGGATGACATTGTGTTTAGATCGGCACATGAAGCCTTGTGTGATGAATTTGGAAAATTAATTACTAATGAGTTTGATATGAGTATGATGGGAGAAATCACATTCTTCCCAAGACTCCAAATCAAACAAACTCCTAGTGAAATTTTTGTACACCAAGGTAAATATGCCAAGGAGTTAGTAAAGAAATTTAGTTTAGAAAATTCCAAACCAATGAGTACACTTATGCATCCAAATTCCAAACTTGAAAAGAATGAAAAAAAAAGAGAAAATATGTTGATGAAACAATGTATGGAGGAATGATAGGATCTCTCATGTATTTATCCTCCTCTAGACCGAATATTGTTCATAGTGTGGGTGTGTGTTCTAGATTTCAATCACAACCCAAAGAATCACATCTTTCTACTGTAAAAAAGATCATTAGATACATTAATGACACTGTTGATTATGGTCTTTGGTATCCTAAAACTGATGTATCCTATGTAGTTGGGTATTGTGATGTAGATTTTGCGAGAGATCATGTGAATAGAAGAAGTACTTCAGGGATTTGTTGCCTTCTTGGACAATCCTTGAATGTGTGGTCAAGCAAGAAGCAAGCTACTATTACTTTTTCAACAGTCGCAGGGAGATAAAATTGGGCAGATGATGACTCCCTCTAGGTTCCATGAAGTTCAAACAATGTGTTGATAATTTTAAATAAATCTGGATCTGAACTAAATCCTTGGTGGTCCAATGTGTATCTTTAAAACCACCACTATGCCAAAGAGAAAGTTGTTTTGTTTTATGAAGTGGGCCTCATTACTTGTTTTGATCACTTATACCAAAAAAGGAGTATTTACATTCACCTTTTTCAAGTCAAATCAGTTTTAAATTTTTTTCAATATTTTATTTGACTTATTATTTCAGATTTGCTTGCATTATTTTTAAAATTCAAAATTCCTTGAATCTCATTTATTAAATTAGTTTGTGTTTTCAAAGGATTTTTGAGCATTCAAAGCAGTTATTAAGTGTTAACTTCTCATCTTTTCTATTACTCCACCCTTTCACAATCTCTTTCTTTTCCACACTCCTTGGATGATGACCAAGCCATGACTGATCAAGAAGAAGATCCTCTTGCAACCGAGGATGATGGATTTGATGTCTAGCCCTGTTTGATGCTATTGTTTTCTTACCATCTATTTTCTGATTATACAATTTCTTACAATTTTTTATGACACTAATATTATTACCTATTTTACACTTGTGGTTTGCATATTGAGTTTTTTTTTGTAGGTTTACCCTCTTTGATAACAAAAAAGGGAGTAAGTGTTGTGTAAAAATAAATTAAAATAGTTATATTAAAACAGTTGAACTTATGATGCTTGAGATTGGCTGCAAATTTTCTTCGTTTTAAACTATTATTTTATGCAGCTCTGATTATGCATATTGCTCTGATTGTGAATATTACTTATACTTACTATAGCTTTTGTTTTGGTTTCTGATGAGCGGATAATTTATACGCTTTTTGGCATTATTTTTAGGTAGTTTTAGTATGATTTAGTTAGTTTTTAGTATATAATTATTAGTTTTTATGCAAAAATTATATTTCTGGACTTTACTATGAGTTTGTGTGTTTTTCTGTGATTTCAGATATTTTCTAGCTGAAATTGAGGGACCTGAGCAAAAATCTTATTCAGAGGTTGAAAAAGGATTGCATATGCTGTTGGATTTTGACCTCCCTGCACTCGAAATAGATTTTCTGGAGCTACAAAAGCTCAATTGGCACACTCTTAATTGCGTTAGAAAGTAGACATCTTCGGCTTTCCAGCAATGTATAATAGTCCATACTTTGCTCGAGATTTGATGGCCAAAACTGGCGTTTCAAGTTAGCATAAAAATTCTGGCGTAAAACGCCCAAACTGGCACCAGAATCTATTCTTAATATATAAAAGTAGATACATAAGCATGCACCACATTACTTTTGAGACATTTCTTTTCTCCTACTAATGCCATGTCAGCAATATTGCTTACTTGGCACAATTTTAGAATCAACCTCAATTCTTACCAAATCAACTATTATTTTCAAATCAGCAAAAAAAATAGAACATACAAATAAAAAACTAAAATATAGAATCCAATAACTTTGTAACCTCCAAATACATTGAATTCATATTCCTATATTTATTATATCTTGCCATTATAAACAATACAATAAATTTATAACCGCAATAATTAATTTATAAATTAAAAGTTTAAAAAATGAAAATTATATTTTATTATTATAATTATGTTTATTATAATCATTTTAATTTTTGCCAATGAGTTATACCTCAAATGGCATAGTCTCCCATATTGGTCGCGAGTTCGAGTCTCTGTATCTTTGGTAAAAAAAATAATCATTTTAATTTTTAGAAGTAACACTAGGTACAAAGAACTATTATCGTAGTTTTTACTTATTATTAAAAATAAATTCTATTTTATTTTACCAATATATATTTTGAAAAGAATATGAGGAATGAAGTTTGCGCTGATTTCTGTAATTTATGCAATGCGGCTCCGTCGGAGAGGGACATCGTGATGGACAATTTGTTTTGAGCCATCTTTTCTTTGGTAATGATGCCACATCAACAATTCTAATGACTTGGTAAAAGATGAAAATCAACCAATCACTATTTAGTAAAATATTTTAAAAAAAATAAAACAAAAAACTCTTATCTATTATTATTCGATTAAAACATCAAGTACTAATTAAATACAATAAACATACATTAAAAGTGTCATAATAATTATTATTATAAAAAATTTCAGTTACAAATATTCAAATTCTACAACTTATACATATTAAGACTCTTACTACTCTTCATTTCTTAATCTCTGATACTAATTGTCAAAAATTTCTTAAATTTAATTTAACATTTTTATCATATATAAAAGCTACAACTAACTTTCTCCACAATGAGTTTAAGCCATCTTTTCTTTGCTAATGATGTCACATTAGCAATTCTAATGACTTGGCAAAAGATGAAAATCCACCAATCACTATTTATAAAATGTTTTAAAAAAATTAAAACAAAAAAATCTTATGTATTATTATTCAATTGAAATATCAAGTACTAATTAAATGCAATAGACATACATTAAAAGTGTCATAATAATAATTATTAAAAAAAATTTCAGTTATAAATATTCAAATTCTACAACTTATACATATTAAGACTCTTATTACTCTTCATTTCTTAACCTCTCATACTAATTGTCAAAAATTTCTTAAATTTAATTTAACATTTTTATATGTTTTTCATTCTCATTCATTCATTTTTTAATTATTTACAAAAAAAAACCGCAAAAAAAAAAGACAAAGTGTAGCAATTAATGCAAATCAAAAAATAAAAAAATGAAAATGCAGTTTTATATAACTCTAATATAAATAATCTATGTCTTTTCTTAAAAAAAATAAATTCAAAATCTATTTATAATATGTTCTCTAAAATATTTTTAATATAACATTTATTAAAATCTATTTATAATATAAGTAATCTACCTCTCCGCGCATTGCGCGGGTCTCACTCTAGTTGGAGTTAAACGCCCAAACTGGTACTAAAGCTGGTGTTTAACTCCAGGAACAGCCTAAGCACGAAAAAGCTTAAATGCTCAGCCCAAGCACACACCAAGTGGACCCCGGAAGTAGATTTCTGTACTATTTACTTATCTCTGTAAACCCTAGTAATTAGTTTATTATAAATAGGATCTTTTACTATTGTATTTTCATCTTTTGATCATCTTTTGATCTCTTGATCACGTTTTGCGGATTGGCCATTCGGCCATGCCTGGACCTTCATCACTTATGTATTTTCAACGGTGGAGTTTCTACACACCATAGATTAAGGTGTGGAACTCTGCTGTTTCTCATGAATTAATGCAAAGTACTATTGTTCTTCTATTCAATTCAAGCTTATTCTTATTCTAAGATATTCACTCGCACTTCAACCTGATGAATGTGATGATCAGTGACATTCATCATCATTCTCCCTTATGAATGCGTGCCTGACAACCACTTCCGTTCTACATGCTATAGCTTGAGTGTGTATCTCTTGGCCTCCTGGTCCACGACGCATGGTTGCCTCTCCTGAAAACAAAGCCTTCCATTTTGTGAGATCAGAGTCTTCGTGGTATAAGCTAGAATAAATTGGCAGCATTCTTGAGATCCGAAAAGTCTAAACCTTGTCTGTGGTATTCCGAGTAAGATCTGGGATGAGATGACTGTGACGAGCTTCAAACTCGTGAGTGCTGGGCGCAGTGACAGTGCGCAAAAGGATCATTGGATCTTATTCTGACACGATCGAGAACCGACAGATGATTAGCCTTACGTAACCCGTAGCTGGACCTTTTTCACTGAGAAGATGGATGGTAGACATTGACGACGGTGATCCACCTACATACATCTTGCCATTGAAAGGAGTATGAATAATTGAATGAAGACAGTAGGAAAGCAGAGAATCAGAAGGAATAACGCATCTCCATACGCTTATCTGAAATTCCCACCAATGAATTACATAAGTATCTCTATCTTTATTTTATGTTTATTTATCTTTTAATTATCAAAGCTTCATAACCATTTGAATCTGCCTGACTGAGATTTATAAGATGACCATAGCTTGCTTCAAGCCGACAATCTCCGTGGGATCGACCCTTACTCACGTAAGGTATTACTTGGACGACCCAGTGCACTTACTGGTTAGCTGCACGAAGTTGTGTATCATGATTTCTTGTACCAGTTTCTGAGCTTTTGATTAAGGCTACTCCATGATGTTGTAACTGAAAAACTATTTTTAAAACATTGGTTTATCATTTGTTTTTGTTGAATTTTATTTCTGGATTTTAGTTGTTGAATTCTGTGGGATGACTGTAACTTAACTTTTACACTTTTACCTGCTCCACATGTTTTGCATATGTGTTGAACTATTTTTTGTAATGACCCAATTTCCAGTACGTCATGATCATACTGAAAATCGAGTGCTACTAACTTGTCTTCCCAGACTTAACTATTACTTATTATTAAGCCTGTAATTGTGTTAGCACGAGATCGATTTTTCTTGGAAACTTTCTCATTTTTACGTGAAAATCTTGGTACGAAAATGGTGGTTTCAAAAAGATTAAACATTCACATACAGAATTCTAGAAAACCAATAAGTAAAGCAGCAAGTAAAATATAATAATGTACATCACAAATATTATAAACAAGAGTCATACAGAAGTCAGATCAGTGTACCAATTTATACCGCTTATTACTATATGTACTTATACGTACATATAGATATATAACGTTCTGGGCCCTGGCCCATAAAGGAAGCCCCTAATCTGGAACCCGAACTAACCTAGCTAGTTTGTAAAACTCCTAATCTCTCAGTGGATCTATCCAAAAGTAAGAGACTAAACCAAAATTTCTACACTAAGTTGAAGGCGCCACCCAAAATACACTATCGGCTCTTACTGTTCCTGATCAATCATTGAAGCCAAAAGACGAGATTACTATCACCTTCATATCCTGCAATGGGTCATGTTTACATCTGAAGGAGAAGAAGGAAGGGATAAGAACTGAAAAATTCTTAGTAGGATCGGGGTGGATAATTAGGTTTATTTTATTTTAATCCTTAGTCGACAGCAACACACCACAGAACACAAACAAACTTCAACAAAGCATGACAAGCAATTCACTCAAAAGTAAATTAACCAAAAAGTACACAGACAGTTCACAGAATTTCACAACATAGAGATATGCGCAAACAAGTATGATGCATGTCTAGTCCTACACAGGCCATGAGCTCATGTGTCAGTTTGTTACCCAATTCCCGAAACTGGTCTTGAGATAAGCGTTTCGTATCGCTGTCCTTATCTCAGCCAACGTCCCCTCCATGAGCGTTACGTATCGCCGTCCTCATGGGAGAACCTTCCTTTTGGTCTCCAATGAGCGTTACGCATCACCGTTCCCACTGAGTCGTCTGTCAAGTAAGCGTTACGCATCGCCGTCCCCAGTAGACACTTGGCATCAAGGCTCTAACAGCACTCAATTTCTTTTCAATCTTTGCTCTCTACTCTACTGTGGCAGACATTCATCAAAATCTTTTAATCTTTGTTCTCTACTCTTCTGTGGCAGAGAACCTTTTACTTAATATATCCTTTTTATTCTTTTTCTTTTCTTTTCTTCCTCATCTTTCTCTCTTCTTTTCTTTCCTATCACTCCATATATAATATAATTTATCTTCGTATTATTCTCTCGTCTTTTTCTAAGTATCTTATGAAAAATAATTATAAAGTTCTTTAATTAGATCTGCATTTTCTAAAACTTTTAATATTACTCTAGTTGCTTGCTTTCTCATTAATAATATATATTATGATATTCTTACAAGATAATATTTTTGATAAATACTAATTATAATAATAATTTATTTTAATATAAATGAATAATTTAAAAAAATATTTAAAATAATATTTATAATCTTTTAAAACTTAGTTTATAAAACCTTATTTTTAAAAATTTTATTAATTACTTCCTAAATTATGAACTTTCTAATTTTCTATTTTTAACCTCAATATTTTATAAAATTATATTCGAACCTTCACTTATTTTCATATTTATAAAAATGATCTGAACTTTTATAAAATACCTATTTTATCTTTGAACTTTACTTATTACCCAAAATACCTAAAACCTTATATAATTATAAATTTTATCTCATTTTTTATGCACAAATACAATATTTTCCTTTACAAATAAAGTTTAAATACTAATCTTCTTTTATTCCAAAACCAAAACCCTTAGCCCTTTCCTTTTGAGTCTTTCGGTTACCGATTTTTCTCAACTTTTAATTTAGTCTTTCAACCATCAAATCTCATCAATTTTCTCAAAATACCACATCACAACAGTCCTAAAACCATTAAAACTACCATAGTTGAGCTATTTCTCATAGTCAAAATAACAAATCACAAGCAACAAAAATAATTCAACATAAACTCATTCAAATTCAAACAATAATCAACCAAATCAACAATCACTTATCAAATTTACATTTAATTATTATAAAGTTATCAAAATTCTACTTTCGTACAAATTCAAAATCAACAAAACTCCAAAAAATTTTTTTGATCGAGCTGTTAAAGAGAAAAATGTCACGAATCGTCTGTGTCTCCTAAAATTTTAATTGAACGAATTCGAGGAAAAGGAAAGCTATGTCACCATTTACTTTTATCGAACAAAAAATAATGTCAACACATAGAAAAAAAATACAAATACTTTTATCAGATTAAATTTTTAACTGAAGTTACAGATCACAAAAAATTGGAGTCGGAAATTTTAGTGGGGTTACGGTTTTCTTCCTTGCAAGGTTCGGCCTTTCCTTTCCTTTCCTTATTTCCTTTCTTATGATGAGTTCGGTGATGAAGGGAACAAATATGAAAAAAGATGTTTTGGTGATTTAATGAAATAAGTTATGTGTCATGTTTATATATTTATATATGCATGCATAAGCCACGTTTGGCTTTTATTAATCTTTGCTTCCTCAATGGCTTAAGCCAAAGAAAGGAACCAAGGAAATTATTATTCATTGAATAATAATCTTAGGTTTAATTTGATTCACGGTTCTCTCTTGGCTTTGGCCGAAAATGAATGGAAACAAGGAAATGATATTAATTGGTGGTGATGTTATGTGTACCATTGCTTTATGTGATTCCATATTTCTATTCCTCCCTCTTTCCGAGGAATGGTTCGACTATTTAATTTAGTGGAAGGTGATTTAGTAAGGTAAAAGGGCAGGTCACAGGTGTCAAATTTTAGTGTAACCGAATCGGCAGTTGATGAGTGAATATTTTATACGCTTTTTGACATTATTTTATCAATGTTTTTAGTATATTTTGTTAAATTTTATTATGTTTTAGTAAGTTTTAACAAAAAATTCACTTTTTAGATGCTACTTTGAGCTTTTGTGTTTTTCTTATGATTTTAGATTTTTTTGGTGAATTTGGCAAATTTTAGCAAAATCTTATTTAGAGGCAAAGAAAGAAGTGTAGATGCTGTCAAATCCTAATCTCTATGCATTTAAACGAGCATTTCTGGAGTTACAGAGGTCCAACTGATGCCTCTCAACTGCGTTGGAAAGCTAATTTTCAGGACTTTTCAGAAATATATAATGGTCTATACTTTTTTTTGGATTTTGGATAGGCCAAAATGGGCGTTGAACGCCCAAACCACCCCCTTTCTGGCGTTCAACGCCCCAAGAGGACTGAAGCCAGCACATTACAAGGGGAGCAAGGAAGCAACATATTTACCCACTGAACGCCCACTCCTTCAAGTTGGATGCCAAACTCAACCCAAACACTCACCAAATGGGCCCAGAAGTGGATTTTCGCATCCTTAGATTAGTTTATTTTATTTTTGTAACTTCTAATTATTATTAATGTCTTTTCAGGTTTAGTATTAGTATATATAGAAGGGAAGATAACCATTGTTAAGGATCTTCTCTCACACATTCGAATCCTATATACTATTTTCTGTACAGTATGAGTAACTAAACCTCCTAGGTTAAGGTTAGGAGCTCTGTTGATTCCTATGGATTAATAATATTACTGTTCTATTTCAATATATGTTTGATTCTATTTTATGATGTATTTTACCCTTCATCCTTATGAATCTGGGGTGCAACGGAAGTATGGCCTCTTATTCTACATGAGTTCATGCGAGTCTTGACCCGGATAGTATTGAGCTACAGCTTGAGAGTGCATCACAGGTTCCAAGAGGGTACCTAGGCTAATTGGGATATGTGATATATAATCCCGTTAGTCATGGGTAAATGAGGTCTCTGTGGCACTAAGACTACTAAAAGCATAAAGCATCATTCTCCGATCTGGAAGATCCGACCTTGTCTGTGGTATTTTGAGTAAGATCAACAAAAGGAGAGTGGATTTCACGGGCTTCATCTCCGGCTATAGTGAAGCACTATGAGCTAACTTGATGAGAGGACATGAGTTACTCAAATATGATATGGAGCTATGGTTTAGTGGAGATTAACTTGATGAGAGGACATGAGTTAATCACTTACAGCTTTGCCATTAAATAAATCATTCGTTATCGAAGTAATCAGTGAGAAAAGTTAATCCAGAAAGATAAACTATCTCCGAAGCCTTAATTGGTTTCTCATCATTGTTTCTTTGTTATTTCTTTATTGCTTTCTTTATTTATTTTATGCGCATTCAACAACCATCTTTTTTATTTGCGTAACTAAGATATGTAGGATAACCATTGCTTGCTCAATCTGACAATCCTCGTGGGATCGACCCTCACTCACCTGAGGTATTACTTGGATGACTCGGTGCAGTTGCCGGTTCAATTGTGCGAGTTATACTTTCACGCACAAAGTTTTTGCCGCCATTGCCGGGGATTGTTCGAGATTGACAAACAACCGTTTGTCTTGCTCCTTAGATCAGGTATTTTTATTTATTTTTCTTTTAATTGTGTTCTTTTTATTTTCTTTTTAATTGTGTTCTTTTGGTGTTTTTCTTTTTATATTTTCTAAAAGTAGTAGCTGTAATTTCAAAACTTTTAAGTTTGGTGTCCAATTAGTTGTTTTCATTTTTAAATTTCAAAAATACTCTGAACTCCTTTCCTATTTAAGTCTTAAAATTTTGAAATTTTGAATTGACTATTATACTTTTATTTTTTTCCTTTTTCGTCTTTATTATAATTACTTTAATATACTTCATATCTCTATAAGACATCTCATTAGGAGCTCTTTATACTTAACATAGAGACCCCCACATCTTCCTTACTTTGCTCTCTGTTTGTGTAGCCAGGAAAGGAAAAATTCAGTATGAATCCACTCGAGAGTGCACAACCTAGAAGAACCTTGGGGTTATATATAGCCCCCACGCCTGGCTTTTATGAAAGAAGCATTTGTATACCCCCTTTTTGAGCAGCAAAATTTGAGCTTAACCCACTACTCATCACCTTAGTGTAGCAAAACTACCAGTTTCAGGGACTACTACAAGAGGAGCCCATGGAATTTCTTGTAGACTTCCTGTGGATTTCTGACACAGTACAAGCCGAAGGAGTAGACAAGGATGTCTATAGGCTACTGCTCTTTCCATTTGCTGTAAAAGGCCAAACTAGGAGATGGTTGGAAACTCAACCCAAATCAAAATTGAAAACATGGAATAACCTGGTGGACAAGTTCTTGAACCAATACTTCCCCTCAAGGAGGCTAACCCAGCTCAGGCTGGACATTCAAGGCTTCAGACAAGAAGAAAATGAGTCTCTTTATGATGTTTGGGGGAGGTACAAAATGATGCTAAGGAAATGTCCCACAGAAATGTTTTCAGAATAGGTAAAGCTAGACATTTTCTATTACGGACTCACAGATATAGCCAAGATATCATTAGATCATTCTGCAGATGGTTTAGTTTACATGAGAAAGACAATTGAAGAAGCTCAAGAGCTCATTGAGACAGTCGCCACTCGCCAGCAACCAGCATCTATACTCATCTGGTGTGACTGCAATGAGCAGAGAGGTCAAGGCAGTGTACACTGAATTAGACCCTCCAAAACAGAATGAATCGCTAACCCAGCAACTACACTCTCTCACTTGACAATTGCTAAGTTTGCAAGAAGTGTTGCAAAAAACCCGTGCCTCCAACAAGAATATAGAGGCATGGCTGAATTAGGCTAAACAACATTTATCTAAGCAGATAAGTGAAGAGTGTCAGGCCATCCAATTGAGGAGTGGAAGGACACTAAATAGCCAATCTCATGACAGTGAGAAGCAAGGGTAAGAGGAAACATCAGAAGGTGGAAACACAGCATCCCAAGGCATAATTAAGGGTGTTAAACACCCAAAGGGAAGCAACACTAGCATTCAACGCTACCCATGGGTCAACACAAGCGTTCAACACCCAGAAGGGGATGATATTGGCGTTTAATGCCAGGAGGGGATCAGCCTGGACGTTGAACGGCCAGATGGGGGAAGCCAAGTAGAAGCACGTTCAAAGAAAACCCCTCATAAGCAAGCTGGTAACCCTTAGTCTGGCACCATGGACACTCACCCTACACCACTCAGCACACTTGAGTATAGGACCAAGATGCCATTCTCTCAGAAACTTTTGCAAGCAAAAAAGGATAAGCAATTTTCCCGGTTTGCAGATTACCTTAAGACACTGGAGATCAAGATCCCTTTCAGAGAAGCCCTTGAATAAATACCATCATATGCAAAGTTTATGAAGGACATATTAAGTCACAAGAAGGACTGGAGGGAAGTAGAGATAGTCTTCGTCACTAAAGAGTGCAGTACAGTCATCCAGAGGAACCTACCAGAAAAGCTTCAGGACACTAGAAGCTTCATAATACCTTGCAACCTTGGAGAAGCCTGCATAAGGAAGGCCCTATGTGATACTGGGGTGAGCATCAACTTAATACCTTCTTCACTAATAAAGAAGCTCGGTCTAATTTGAGAAGTCAAGGCCACCCGCATATGCCTACAGTTAGCTGATGGTTCGGCCAAGATTCCATCAGGAGTGATTGAAGACATAATTGTGAGGGTTGGACCCTTTGCATTCCCCACAAATTTCGTAGTCCTGGATATGGAAGAACACAAGGATGTGTCCATTATTCTAGGGAGGCCTTTTCGGGCCACAGGAAGAACCCGATGTAGAGACAGGAAAAGTAACCCTAAGAGTCAATGAGGACGAGTTCATACTTAATGCCACTAGAGCCATGCAATACCCTGATGCCCTAGAGGAGTGTATAAGGATTGATATCATCGATTCCTTGGTAGAAGAGGTACATACAGTTGAGAGTCTCGAGGAGGAACTGAATGACATCCTTGAAGATGCCAGCTTTGATAAAGAGGCACCAGAAGAGCATAAGGAGGCTTTAGAGTCCCCTAAGGTAGAGGATGGACCTCCCAAACTCAAGCTCAAGCCACTGCCATCATCCTTGAAATATGTGTTTCAAGGGGATGCAGACATTTACCCTGTGATCATAAGCTCTTCCCTGAAACCACAAGAGGAAAACACACTAATTCAGGTGCTGAGGACATACAAAATGTAAGACCCAGAACCTTTGAAAAGTCTTATTATGATCAAGTCTCAAATATATAGTTATTTATAGCCTTAATTTTAGAAACCATTTTATTAAAGATAATTAAGGCAAGTTTTGATTTATTGAATTTGAGACGAGTTATGATTATTATCCAATTTTATAATTATTGAATTATTTTCTATATTTAGATTATAAATTTGGCAGTTATGAAATAATAGGGGTTTTACATGATTTGGATTAGATAAGTAATATTTAAATATTAATACTGCTATTTTGGAAAATGAAGAAATTAAGTATATTATTTATTATTTTTGGACATGAACATTTTATTGAAAATAAAGTGTGAAATTGATGAGCAAATAGTATTTTTATAAATTATTATTGTTGGATTAGAATTTATTTCTAATTACTATATTATCCCTATTTTTGAGTGAAATTACCAAATGCCCATAACCCTAACTTTTGGAAATAAAACCTTAACCCTAAAACCCTGCCCGGTTACCCGTTGCTCCCCCAAATGCCCCAGCAGCCAAACACACACAGTTTTCCCAACTGAATGAAAGAAAGAAAGAAGGGGCTAGGAGGAAATGGGAAGAGTGGCAGAAAGGAAGAGATCCAGGAGAAAAAAAGGGAGATCGGGAAGGAGGGGACTGCGTGCAGACGTCAGCGCCGCGCCACTACTCTGTCGTCGTCGCGCCGCACCGCCACTACAGTAGAGGGGCCGAGGGGAGAGAGAGCGACGCATTCAAAGAGAGGAGAAGGGAGAGGAGGCCGTGCTGCCGCCGCCATCCCTGTGCCGATGCTGTTCGGTCCAGCCACGAGCTGCTGCCAGAACCGTGCGATGAGGAACGACGCCGCCCCTTGCCGCAATCGAAGCTCATTGCTGCCGCGTTGCTCCGGTCTGTAGCGCCACCACTGTCGTCCAGGGAAGACCACCGCAATTTCTGTGTTCTCCAATGGCGCCGCTACAGGAGCTGGAGGAACTCGTCCCGGTTGAGCTGCGCCAGTGCTTTTGGGGTTCTCACCGCCGTCGGAAAATGATTTAGGTCGCCGCAGGTGTCGCTGTCGGAGGAGGAAGCTGCACCCATGTGTTCTGACCGCCGGGAGGGGTTATGTGAGTTCCGGGATCACCGTCGGAGCTCTGGGCTGAGTTTCTACCAATGAGACCTTCACGCCGTCGCCGAAAAAGTATGCCGGTAAGGGTTTCGAACTTGGTTTTCGTTTCTTGTGAGATTATGGGAGTCTTATTGTCGCGGCATGTTGGTTTCAGTCACTATCGCCGGGTCTGGTCGCCACTGCCACTTGAGGTGATTGACAGAGCTGCTGCCGAGTTGATATGGAGCTGCGGTTGCTTCGTTTTGCTAGTTCAGTAAGTAATTTATGTTTCGATAAGCCTCGCGTTAGTATTCGGTTGTGTTTGGTTAATGAATATGAGTTTTGGAAACGTGGGGTCGAGTCCTGATTATTATATGTTGCGATTAGTGTTGCTATGGTTATTGTGAAAGTGGCTGGTAGTTGAGGTTTTGGTTGCCGGTGATTTCAAGTTGAGGCAAAAAGAACTTATGAGGCGTTCGGTTTATGGATTTTCATTTTGAGGTAGCAGTGCTTTCCGAAAACTATATTTTATGTATGAAATTATTACATATGAATACTGATGTGAGACAATGTGTATTTGGTGGTTGTAGCAGCCTTATGTATTATTGATTGTCTCGAATGATTATGAATATTTGTTTGACTGGATTGTTGTGTGGCTTTGTGAAACGAAATGCTTTTGAAATTGATTCTTTTAAAGCTTTGAGATCGAGTTTAATCCGTTGGAAATTGATTTGAGTTGAATGGATTTTCTTAAAAAGGTGAAAAATAGAATACACTCTTAAATTCAGCCTAGCTTACTTTAAATGATCTGGTTTTTGATAAATGGTTGTTACTAAACCGTTTCTTTGAAACTTTAGAAATGAGTTTATTCAGCTGATAATGATTTTATTTTTGAAACGGTTTTGTTGAAATATGAAATTGAGATGACTGTTGAATTTTGGCTTGCCTTGAACTGATTTTGGATTTTTGGGCTATTGAAAAGGATTATGGAATCGTTTTGTTGGGACCCAAACCAGGTGGCAAAGTCCAAGTTTTAGGGGAGGTACTACCAAAATTCCGGTAGAAACCGGGACTTTACTGAATCGTTATTCGGAAACTTATGAATTAACAGCTTCTACTATTTTATCTGAATTATTAAGAAAGGGGTGACTTATGCTTTTGAAATGAATTATAAAAAAGGAAATTGTGATTTAGTCTTATTTCTTAAGCAAAGTATTCCATTTCCCTTGTGAACAAGTTATTTAAATGAAACTTATGCCTTAAGGCTATTTGAATGTGAAAAGGGTTTATGCCTTTGAATTTGACTTGGGGTTTCAATTAAAGAAGCTTCAATGGCTTTGAAAGAACCTGAGCATCTATTGACAAGTCTCATTTTAAAGTATTTTAGAAAGGTTTTAAGCACTCCTTGAGTTTTGAATTTTTGCAAGACTAAAACAATTTCTGAGCAGTTGAAACGCTTTAGAATTCCTCATGGGGTTGAACCTGGTTTTTTGTTTAAGTAAAGGAAACGGCTTTGAAAAGAGTATTTGATTTCATGACTCTGTATGGCTTAGATCCTATTTTGTTACTCAAATCAGAAAGCCAATGTTTTAATGATTTTAAGTGAATTTGAAGAAATGAGTTATATTAATCTCCCCTAAAGACTTGAGACTCTGCCGAGAAACTCTTGTTATAAAATTTCATTGTTGGATGGATGATTTTGAATATTTCAAAATAAATCCTTAAATTGCCATGGTTATGGAAGTTTTGGAAAGAGGATGCGGAGAGTGGCATTGTTTTCAAAGTAGAATTTACCTTGAGTAAAACTGGCTTGTGAGCCTGAGATGATTTGAGAAATGAGATTTTTAATGCCAAGGCTGAAAAGAGTTGAAACTTGATTTTAAAGTAACATGAAATGAGAAAAAGTGATTTATGGTTTAAATGCCGATTTTATGAATTTGATGATGCTGAATGGTAGAAGTACTGTTTTGTTATGTGCCGGAATGGCTGTGTATGATTATGAATATTTGCTGGTTCTGGATTGAACCGTGAGCTGGAATGGCTGTGTATGATATAAATATTGGCTGGTTCTGAATTGAACCGTGAGTCGGATGGCTGAGATGGATTTTGATCCATGGCTGAGAATGAATGCATATATGCTGAGATATTGATAATTGTGATTCTGTACTTCCACTATTGGAGATACAAGTTTCCCTAGGAGAAAGCAGTGGCTAGCCACCACGTGCTCCAGGTGGAGACTCGAAGCTCTATTGACCCTATGTCGTCAGGGTGGCCGGGTACTATGAAAGCCCCGAATGAAATTGCCCCCATGAATATTCACCAGTGAGGGTGATGGATATGGATCATGATTATGATCACGATTATGTTGAGTGTAACTTGAGTTGGGGAGACACGACAGAGGGACAGTCAAATGGTTAGCTACCAGGACTTGTCGGGTTGGCTCTATAATCGACAGATGATATCATCAGCCACTAGGAACAAGAATGCATCATATGTATCTATGTGACATTGCTTGCGTGTGAATATTGTACTTGGTTTGCCTTTGTGATTACTTGTGATTAACTGCTAAATGTTCTACTTGCTGTAACTGTTTGTTTGTGCTTGAACTTCCTATCTGTGTTTGCAACTGGGACTCTGTTGGATTGTGGTGATTGGTTGTTGGTTGGATTGTTTGGGCCTAGGGCCGTGGTTGAATTGAGATGGACCGATGGTTGGTTTCGATTTTGTGTTTCTGATTTGGAAAAGTATGAAAGGCTATTTTGGTTCAGCATAGATAAAGCTTTTGAAAGGCTTTTGAATATTGTTTTAAATGAAAAGTTTCCTCTTTCAGAAAAGATTTCGGATTTCTCTTTTATGGTAAACCGTTGTTTTTGAAAAGAGGCATAAGATGGTTATTAATCACTAGTACGATTTATCTTCATGTATCCTATTACAGTAATTCCCAAAAACCCTCTACTGAGAACCCTTTCGAGGATGATGTTCTCACCCCCCTACATTTTTCCCCTTTCAGGATATGGGCGCAGAAGTCACGAAGAGTTTAGTTAGTTGTCATTGAGATGCTTTGTATTGTTTTAGTTATAGTTTATTGTACCCTCGCCTTTATCTTGATATATTCTGTAAGAGGGATAGGATTGTATTGGTTAATGCTTGTAATATTATATGTGTGTGTGTGTGTGTGTGTGTGTGTGTGTGTGTGTGTGTGTGTGTGTGTGTGTGTGTGTGTGTGTGTGTGTGTGTGTGTGTGTGTGTGTGTGTGTGTGTGTGTGGATGTACTCTTTGAGTTTTTGTAAGTTGTATGGTATCTATGGATGTACGTTATCGAACGGCAGTATTTTTGGAAGCGGTTTTACGATTTAAAATTTTAAACAGGCTCCTATTTTAGTATTAAATAGTATAAGAGTCATCATAAAGTCCGAGCTATCAGAGTTGCGTAGTCGGAAGCGTGAGCTTTGATAGTTAGGGTGTTACATTATGGTATCAGAGCGGTCTTTCCTGTAGAGCCTGGGGAATGGACCAACTATGCTTCAATTGCATACTCTGAGCGTTTGTCATGCATTAGGTCTTGTCGGATGACGAGAAATTATAGCCTTGTGCACATGACGGTCTATTGATTAATGTTGTTAGTCTTGCATTGCATAATTCTTGGTATTAAGTTT
Source organism: Arachis hypogaea (assembly GCF_003086295.3). NCBI lineage: Eukaryota > Viridiplantae > Streptophyta > Magnoliopsida > Fabales > Fabaceae > Arachis > Arachis hypogaea. Next base: position 80,865,835 of record NC_092039.1, on the reverse strand, counting down.
GGCCGGCTTAATGCTAGAGAATTATGTATATGAAAACACTAATGGGTTATCATAGGCGATATACGAGTTGAGTAAAGTGAATCATGGGTTTTGGGAAATGCTAGAAACTATTTCTCGAGGCTATTCAGTTGTGTGTCTTGAATTCTATTCGAGTCGACCTGTTCTTTCATATCCTAACTTGAAGTTCTTGTTTGCTAGTCCTTTTGAAAAGTAGTTTAATTTTTCAACTCTATTCATCTATTCATATGCATTCTTGTTTGATCTTAATTGCATATGCTTGTGTGTAGTCCTTGTTGCATCTACCTTTCTCTGTTCGAATTCTCCTTGATTCATGTATTCTTTGATATAGCTTTGAACTTGTTTTAATGCGCTGTGTCTTTTTACTCCGGATTCCGAGTCTATTCTTAGAGAAATTGTCGATTCTATTTTTCTCTCATTTGACGGTGATTACAGCTAATTTTGAGATTTTTATAAAAATTGTTGTTGACTAGATATACACTTATCTATATGTGGAACTTTGAAGATTTCTTACACAGTTTAACAACTATTTATTTTTAATACATCGCCTGTACTTTTACTGGTTTACGAAACAACATTTACTTTAGATACAACTTGACTTTCTAGTAATTTTACTATAGTTCCAATTCACATCTTCATTTGATTATGTTTTTTGGTATTTTTCAAAATTCTGAAAAGAAAGGATTTTTGACTTTTATCCTGGTTGAGTTCGTTTGATAAACTTTACCTAATTTATTTTGACTGAAGTTTGATTTAGCATACCACATTGTTTATACCATTGTCATTCTTTTGAAAATGTTGGACTCATAGCTTTCTTTGTATGAATGGACTAGAGTATCCCTTAAGCCTTCCATCTCCATGAATGTCATGCTTGACTATGTTTTTAACTGATCTTTTACATCTTGTGAACATTGCCATTGATCTTGGTTTTTTCCTTTTGTGAATCTCATTCTTATGTGGGTCAGTTTGATTCATTTCAAAATTGGTGCATCGTTTATCCTCTTATTGTCTCTACAAGAGTTTTTAGTCAAAGATTTATCCTTGAGGAATTACTAATGACTGAGTTGTATTTTCCTATGACTTTTGTATTCTTTTGGAGCAATTAAAAGCTTGTTTGATGACTCATGCCTAGTGAATTTTGTTTAAACTTCTTTGGTCTAAGACCCTTTCTTGTATGGCTTGACTCCCTTTTAAGTACATCCTAATTTTCTTGAATATCTTTCTGAGATGGTGATTTCAAGTATACTTTGGATTTTGTTTCGAACTTTTTGAAGTTTTGAATTCTCTTTGAAGAAGTTCTAAGATGAATTTATTTTTCTGTTGCTTGATTGAAATTGAGACCATTGTTCAATTTTGACAAAGATGATTTAAAGTTGACATGCACTATTTTAAATGAAGTTTTGAGAAGCTTTCATGGTTAGTGGAAACATGTCCGTTTGTAACACACCACTTGTTTCTTTACCAATTTATAAGCAAACTTTTACCTCAGATTTTCTCTTCCAAGTAGAGTTTAACTTTCTCCTTCGTCCTTGCTAAAACTTTTATACACGCTTGTTTGAATTTGGACTTTGGGAATTTTTGAACAAGCATTTGATTTCTCCTCTGAGTTTTATGATTGCTTTTGGTTAAGTTGTGCACCTAATTATCTTTCTAAAATATTTGAGAAAATATTTTAGCTTTTAGCCAAACTTGTGTGCACCTTGTTTTTAAAATTCTACATGATCTGTTTCAGCATAAAATTGTATTACAGCAAAGCCACATTATTGCTTTTGTTATTCTCTTGGAGAATGTTTGTCACTTAAAGTTTCTTATAAATTGCGAAGTGATTTTTCCGCAAATTTTTTATTCTTTTGTGAACAATGCATTCAAAAGTATTTTTAATCATGCTCTTGAGTTTTGTGAGCTTTGTCTTGGGTTTGAAATCTTCTCTTCTGCAAACCTCATACTTCTTCGACTCAGCTTGAAATTGTTTCAAAATAATGCGCTGATTTTCTTCTTATTGGTCCTATTAGATTTATTTGATACAAGGGTTATCTTTGAAGTTTTCAATCAATTTATTTCTAGAAAACTTCATTGGTTGAGCGTCTTTGTTTACCTGGATTGGATACATTCTCTCAAATCTATGAGTATTATTCTTGACATGTGTCTCTCCTTTCTGAATCTGGTATCCTTCTGAGTAGACTCGAGAATTATTCTGATATCACGTGCGACTTGTAGACATAGTAACGCGATTGGTTAGTTCTTTAAGGCGTGATATGGTATACGGAAACTAAAGCGGTAGGTGTGTAACGTTATGAGTTATGGGTGTTTTGTTCCTTGCGAACGGGTTTGCGGTCGTTAGGCTTATGATCGGTTATGTGGTTTGTAAAGTGCTTGATGGAGTTGGAAAGTTGGAGCCTTGAGGTTGATATGAGATTAGTGTGCGGATGTTAAGCACGTCGTTTTAACCCCATCATGTTTTATGGCCTTCGATGCCTTACCTTACTATCACATGTTTGAACCATGTCATCTTCTGCATGGAGCCTATTCTGTAACGTTTGCTTTGTAATCACACTCCTACCCTTGTATTTTTATGCCTACGACAACCCAAGTATTTGAAAACCGTATATATGTTTGTATGTTGAGATAATTTTTCTTTTTCTTAAATGTGTTCAAGAGTGAACTGTTATGAAATTTCTTTCGTTTTGTATCAATTTTCGAGGATGAAAATTTTTATAAGGTGGGTAGAATGTAAGACCCAGAACCTTTGAAAAGTCTTATTATGATCAAGTCTCAAATCATATAGTTATTTATAGCCTTAATTTCAGAAACCATTTTATTAAAGATAATCAAGGCAAGTTTTGATTTATTGAATTTGAGACGAATTATGATTATTATCCAATTTTATAATAATTGGATTATTTTCTATATTTAGATTATAAATTTGGCAATTATGAAATCATAGGGGTTTTACATGATTTGGATTAGATAAGTAATATTTTAAATATTAATACTGCTATTTTGGAAAATGAAGAAATTAAGTATATTATTTCTTATTTTTGGACTTGAATATTTTATTGAAAATAAAGTGTGAAATTGATGATCAAATAGTATTTTTATATATTATTATTGTTGGATTAGAATTTATTTCTAATTACTATATTATCCCTATTTTTGAGTGAAATTACCAAATGCCCCTAACCCTAACTTTTGGAAATGAAACCCTAACCCTAAAACCCTACCCAGTTACCCGTTGCTTCCCTAAATGCCCCAGCAGCCAAACACACACAGTTTCCCCAACTGAATGAAAAAAGAAAAAAGTGGTTAGGAGGAAATGGGAAGAGAGGCAGAGAGGAAGAGATCCGGGAAGAAAAAAAGGGAGATCGGGAAGAAGGGGCTGCGTGCAGACGTCAGTGCCGCGCCACTACTCTGTCGTCATCGCGCCGCACCACCACTGCAGTACAGGAGCCAAGGGGAGAGAGAGCGACGTATTCGAAGAGAGGAGAAGGGAGAGGAGGTCGCGCTACCGCCGCCGTACCTGTGCCACCGCTGTTTGGTCCAGCCACGAGCTGTTGCCAGAACCGTGCGAAGAGGAACAACGCCGCCCCTTGCCTCGATTGAAGCACGCTGCCGCCGTGTTACTCCGGTCTATCGTGCCACCACTATCGTCTAGGGAAGTTCGCCGCTGTTTCTATGTCCTCCAACGGTGCCGCTACACGAGCCGGTGGAACTCGTCCCGGTTGAGCTGCGCCTGCGCTTTTGGGGTTCTCACCGCCGCCGGAAAAGGATTCAGGTCACCGCAAGTGTCGCTATCAGAGGAGGAAGCTCCTACCCTGTGTTTTGATCGCCGGGAGGGGTTATGTGACTTCCGGGATCACCGCCGGAGCTCCGGGCTGAGTTTCTGCCACTTGAGACCCTACTGCCGTTGCTGGAAAAGTATGCCGGTAAGGGTTTCAAACTTGGTTTTATTTCTTGTGAGATTATGGGAGTCTTATTGTCGCGGCATGTTGGTTTCAGTCACTATCGCTAGACTTCGGTCACCACTACCGCTTGAGGTGGCTGACAGAGCCGCTGCCAGGTTGATATGGAGCTGCGGCTGCTTCGTTTCGCTAGTTTAGTAAGTAATTTTTGTTTTGATAAGCCTTGCATTAGTATTCGGTTGTGTTTGGTTAATAAATATGAGTTTTGGTAGCGTGGGGTCGAGTCCTGATTATTATATATTGCGATTAGTGTTGCTATGGTTATTGCGAAAGTGGCTGGTAGTTGAGGTTTTGGTTGCCGGTGATTTTGAGTTGAGGCGAAAAGAACTTTTGAGGCGTTTGGATTATGGATTTGCGTTTTGAGGTAAGGGCACTTTTCGAAAACTATATTTTATGTGTGGAATTATTACATATGGATACTGATGTGAGACAATGTGTATTTGGTGGTTGTAGCAGCCTTATGTATTATTGATTGTCTCGAATGATTATGAATATTTGTTTGACTGGATTGTTGTGTGGCTTTGTGAAACGAAATGCTTTTGAAGTTGACTTTTTTAAAGCTTTGAGATCAAGTTTAATCTGTTGGAAATTGATTTGAGTTGAATGGATTTTCTTAAGAAGGTGAAAAATAGACTACACTCTTAAATTCAGCCTAGCTTGCTTTAAATGATCTGGTTTTTGATAAATGGTTGTTACTGAACCATTTCTTTAAAACTTTAGAAATGAGTTTATTCAGCTGATAATGATTTAATTTTTGAAACGATTTTTTTGAAATATGGAATTGAGATGACTGTTGGATTTTGGCTTGCCTTGAACTGATTTTGGATTTTTGGGCTATTGAAAAGGATTGTGGAACAGTTTTGTTGGGACTCGAACCAGGTGGCAAAGTCCAAGTTTTAGGGGAGGTACTGCTGAAATTCCGGTAGAAACCAGGACTTTACTGAAATGTTATTCAGAAACTTATGAGTTAACAGCTTCTACTATTTTATCTAAATTATTAAGAAAGGGGTAACTTATGCTTTTGAAATGAATTATAAAAAAGGAATTGTGATTTAGTCTTATTTCTTAAGCAAAGTATTCCATTTCCCTTGTGAACAAGTTATTTAAATGAAACTTATGCCTTAAGGCTGTTTGAATGTGAAAAGGGTTTATGCCTTTGAATTTGACTTGGGGATTTCAATTAAAGAAGATTCAATGGCTTTGAAAGAACCCGAGCGTCTATTGACAAGTCTCATTTTAAAGTGTTTTGGGAAAGGTTTTAAGCACTCCTTGAGTTTTGAATTTTTGCAAGACTAAAACAATTTCTGAGCAGTTGAAACGGTGTAGAATTCCTCATGGGGTTGAAGCTGGTTTTTTGTTTAAGCAAAGGAAATGGCTTTGAAAAAAGTAATTGATTTCATGACTCTGTACGGCTTAGATCCTATTTTGTTACTCAAATCAGGAAGCCAATGTTTTAATGATTTTAAGTAAATTTGAAGAAATGAGTTATATTAGTTTCCCCTAAAGACTTGCGACTTTGCCGAGAAACTCTTGTTATAAAATTCCATTTTGGATGGATGATTTTGAATATTTCAAAATAAATTTTAAATTGCCATGGTTATGGAAGTTTTGGAAAGAGGATGCCGAGAGTGGCATTATTTTCAAAGTGGAATTTACCTTGAGTAAAAATGGCTTGTGAGGCTGAGATGATTTGAGAAATGAGATCTTTAAAGCCAAAGCTGAAAAGAGTTGAAACTTGACTTCAAAGTGAAATGAAATGAGAAAATGTGATTTATGGCTTAAATGTCGATTTTATGAATTTGATGATGTTGAATGGTGGGAAGTGCTATTTTATTATGTGCCAGAATGGCTGTGTATGATTATGAATATTGGCTGGTTCTGGATTGAACCGTGAGCCGGAATAGATGTGTATGATATGAATATTGGCTGGTTCTGGATTGAACCGTGAGTCGAATGGCTGCAATGGATTTTGATCTATGGCTGAAAATGAATGCATATATGCTGAGATATTGATAATTGTGATTTTGCACTTCCACTATCGAAGATATGAGTTTCCCTGGGAGAAAGCAGTGGCTAGCCACCACGTGTTCCAGGTGGAGACTCGAAGCTCTGTTGACCATATGTCGTCAGGGTGGCCGGGCACTGTGAAAGCCCCGGATGAGCTCGCCCCCATGAATATTCACCAGTGAGGGTGATGGATATAGATCATGATTATGATCACAATTATGTTGAGTGTAACTCGAGTTAGGGAGACACGACAGAGGGACTGTCCAATGGTTAGCTACCAGGACTTGTCGGGTTGGCTCTATAACCGATAGATGATATCATCAGCCACTAGGAACAGGCATGCATCATATGCATCTATGTGACATTGCTTGCGTGTGCATATTGTACTTGGTTTGCCTTTGTGATTACTTGTGATTAACTGCTAAATGTTCTACTTGCTGTAACTGTTTGTTTGTGCTTGAACTTCCTATCTGTGTTTGCAACTGGGACTCTGTTGGATTGTGGTGATTGGTTATTGGTTGGATTGTTTGGGCCTAGGGTCGTGGTTGAATTGAGATGGACCGATAGTTGGTTTCGGTTTTTTTTTCTGATTTGGAAAAGTATGAAAGGCTATTTTGGTTTAGCATAGAAAAAGCTTTTGAAAGGCTTTTGAATATTGTTTTAAATGAAAAGTTTCCTCTTTCAGAAAAGATTTCAGATTTCTCTATTATTGTAAACCGTTGTTTTTGAAAAGAGGCATAAGACGGTTATTAATCACTGGTACGGTTTATCTTCACGTATCCTATTATGGTAATTTCCAAAAACCATCTACTGAGAACCCTTTCGAGGATGATGTTCTCACCCCTTACATTTTTCCCCTTTCAGGATATGGACACAGAAGTCACGAAGAGTTTATTTAGTTATCGTTGAAATGCTTTGTATTGTTTTAGTTTTGGTTTATTGTACCCTCGCCTTTATCTTAATATATTCTGTAAGAGGGATAGGATTGTATTGGCTAATGCTTGTAATATTATGTGTGTGTGTGTGTGTGTGTGTGTGTGTGTGTGTGTGTGTGTGTGTGTGTGTGTGTGTGTGTGTGTGTGTGGATGTACTCTTCATGAGTTTTTGTAAGTTGTATGGTATCTATGGATGTACGTTATCAAACGACAGTATTTTGGGAGTGGTTTTACGGTTTAAAGTTTTAAACAGGCTCATATTTTAGTATTAAATAGTATAAGAGTCATCGTAATATCTAAGCTATCAGAGTTGCACAGCCTGAAGCGTGAGCTTTGATAGTTAAGATGTTACACAAAACAGCACTCAACTGGACAATAAGTGACTTAAAAGGAATTAGTCCAACCCGATGCATGCACAAGATCAGGCTCGAGGAGGTTGCCAAACCAGTGGTGCAACCATAGAGGCGACTGAATCCAGCCATGAAGGAAGTAGTGCAGAAAGAAATCACTAAACTATGGGAGGCCATGAGTATCTATCCCATCTCAGATAGCCCCTGGGTGAGTCCTATCCAAGTTGTACCCAAGAAAGGAGGGATGACAGTGATCCACAATGAGAAGAATGAACTGATTCTCACAAGAACAATTACAGGGTGGCGCATGTGTATTGATTATAGGAGACTCAACAATGCCACAAGAAAGGATCACTTCCCTCAACCATTCATAGACCAGATGCTGGAGAGACTGGCTGGACATGCATTCTACTGCTTCTTGGATGGCTATTCAGGCTATAATCAGATTATAGTAGACCCCCAGGATCAGGAAAAGACAACATTGACATGCCCATACGGCGTGTTTTCTTACAGAAGAATGCCATTTGGCCTCTGTAATGCACCTGCCACCTTTCAAAGGTGTATGCTTTCCATTTTTTTTTTGACATGGTTGAAAAATTCCTTGAGGTATTCATGGATGATTTCTCTATTTTTGGTGATTCATTTGATTCATGCCTTAAACATCTCTCTTTAGTTCTACAACGATGCCAAGAAACGAACCTAGTTTTAAATTGGGAAAAATTCCATTTCATGGTAACGGAAGGAATTGTTCTTGGACATCGGATTTCGAACAAAGGAATAGAGGTCGATCAGGCCAAGGTGGAAGTAATTGAACAGTTACCACCACCTGCTAATGTCAGAGCAATTAGAAGTTTCTTAGCACATGCAGGTTTCTATAGGAGGCTTATAAAAGACTTCTCCAAAATTGTGAAACTCCTGTGCAATCTCCTAGCTACTGACACTCCTTTTGTTTTTAACAGGGAGTGCCTGCATGCCTTCGAAACTCTAAAATCAATGCTTATCTCTGCACCTGTCATTTCTGCACCCAACTGGGACCTACCATTCGAACTAATGTGTGATGCCAGTGATCATGCAATTGGTGCAATTTTGGGACAGAGACATGATAAGCTCTTGCACATCATCTATTATGCCAGTCGTGTTTTAAATAATGCACAAAGAAACTACACCACCACAGAGAATGAGTTACTTGTAGTAGTTTATGCCATTGACAAGTTCAGATCCTATTTAATTGGGTTTAAGGTTATTATCTATACTGACCATGCTGCTCTCAAATACCTTTTTTTCCAAGCAGGACTCTAAACCAAGATTGATAAGATGGGTATTACTCCTGCAAGAATTTGACATAGAGATTAGAGGCAGGAAAGGATCGAAAAACTAGGTGGCTGATCACTTGTCCCAAATCGAACCTACAATGGGGACGTCTCCCCCCACTACTGAGATATCCGAGACCTTTCTGGATGAACAACTCTTTGCAATACGCAAAGCACGTTGGTTCGCTGACATTGCAAACTATAAAGCTATAAGGTTCATCCTCAAGGAGTACAGTAGACAGCAAGTTCGAAAACTCATCCATGATGCTAAGTACTATTTGTGGGACGAACCATACCTTTACAAAAGGTTCTCAAAAGGCATAATCCACCGTTGCGTGTCTGAGGAGGAAATACGGCAAATCCTATGGCACTGCCATGACTCAAATTATGGAGGTCATTTTGAAGGTGAGCGAACAACCACCAAGGTCCTTCAGAGCGGCTTCTTTTGGCCAACACTCTTCAAGGACTCCCGAGAATTTATCCGCAACTATGACAGTTGTCAACGTGTTGGAAATCTCTCTCATAATCATGAGATGTCACAACAAGGGATCTTGAAAATTGAGTTGTTTGATGTATGGGACATAGACTTTTTGGGGCCTTTTCCACCTTTATATTTGAACACATACATCCTTGTGGTAGTAGACTATGTGTCTAAATGGGTTGAGGCAATCGCATCACCCACTAATGACATTTGGGTAGTAATGAAGTTCCTTAAAAAATACATTTTTAGTAAATTCGGTGTCCCAAGGATACTAATTAGTGATGGAGGCAGTCACTTCTATAACAGACAGCTTGACTCAATTCTGCAACATTATGGTGTTCGCCACAGAGTGGCATCCCCCTACCATCCACAGACAAATGAACAAGTTGAGGTCTCTAACAGGGAGCTCAAAAGAATCCTGGAGAGGATAGTGAACACCTCTAGGAAGGACTGGGCAAGGAAGCTTGACGACGCTCTCTGGGCGTATAGAACAGCTTTCAAGACCCCTATTGGAATGTCCCCCTACTAGTTGGTCTATGGTAAGGCCTGTCATCTGCCAGTGGAACTGGAACACAGAGCTTACTAGACAACCTCCTCAACTTTGATGCTAAAGCTGCAGGAGAAAAAAGGTTACTCCAGTTAAATGAGTTGGATGAATTCCGACATGCTGCATTTGAAAATGCAAAAATCTACAAGAAAATGGACAAGAATTGGCATGATAAAAAGATGTCCTCTAGAGTCTTTGAGCCTGGCTAGAAGGTTCTACTCTTCAATTCCAAACTCAAACTCTTTCATGGGAAGCTCAAGTCCAGATGGACAGGACCTTTTTTAGTCACTAATGTGTCACCTTATGGTCATATAGAGCTCCAAAGCCGCCATTCGGACAAGAGGTTCACAGTTAATGGACAGAAGGTCAAGCATTACCTAGGAGATACTCTTGAGTAGGAAAAATCTGCACTGCTGCTAACATGATAGCAGTAAGGTCAAGCTAATGACGATAAACAAGCGCTTGTTGGGAGGCAACCCAACCATAAGTAGTATATTACTGTTCTAGTCCTTTTGTTTATTCTCGTTTTAATTCATTTTTAGTCTTCTTCCTATTAATTTTCATAGTTTTCCTTTGCTTTTTGATGTTTGTGATCATGCACAACACTTAGAATAAAGACAGAAATTTCAGAAGTGAAATCAGAACTCCTTGCTGGCATTGAACACCAGACAAGGAGGAAGTTGGGTGTTCAATGCCCAAAAAAGGGAGAAATGATGCCATTGAATGCCGAGAAAGGAGGCAATGGGCGTCCAACGCCCATTAGGGAGTGAAGGGTTGGCATTGAACGCCCAGGCTGGGCGAGCTCAGGGCCATTCCATGGTCCCTTATGGGCGTTCAACACAAATTCTTGGCGTTGAACGCCCCCTTCAATGAAAAAAAAAAACAAGGAACCCCTGGCGTTCAACGTCAGACCTTGGCGTTGAACACCCAGGAGGGGGAGAGCCAAAATTCGAATTTCCAAAGAAGGGAAGGAGGGGTTGACTTGGTCAAACCATATCTTTTCAAAACCTTATCTTTTCATCAATTTTCTCTTCAAATCACTTTTTCTTTTAATTTAAATTGAATTTGAACCATTTATCCAATATCTCTTTCAACAATTTAATTTCCAATCCTATCTTCTCAAATCAAATCTTTTTTAGTTCAAATCTTTTTAATCTATATCTTATCTTTCATATCTTTTTTATGAATGTGCTCTCCTTCTATGTAATCTTCTTTCAAAAACTTTTTCCAATCTTCCTTCATTCAAATTGATTTTCGATCATATCTTGTTTTCTCTTTGATCATATCTTTATAAATTCAAAATTGATTATCTTTTCCCCTTTTAAAACCCTCCCTCCCTCTTCCTCCACTTTTGAATCTTTCTCTCTCCCTCACGCTCCTTTTCCTCTTTCATACGTCCCCTCTACTTCTCCTTTCTGCTCGGGACGAGCAAACCTTTTAAGTTTGGTGTGGCAAGAGCGTTGCTGTTTCACTTATTTATAATATATGGCTCTAAGAAATGGAAGATCTACATCAAGAAACAAAAAAGAAAGTGCACCACCCACCGCTGCCAATAAACCTTACAGATTCTACTCCAAGCTTCATGAAGAACACTACTATAATGTAATGTGCAAGAAGACAATGATTCCGGAAGTCAAGTTTGACTTAAAAGAAGATGAATACCCAGAAATTCAAGAGCAGATTTGAATAAGGGGTTGGGAAGTTCTAGCCAACCCTAGAACCAATATTGGAATAGTAATGGTCCATAAATTTTATGCAAATATGTGGATGACAGAGAAACAAAAGAAAGAGGGACAGGGATTCCATACATAGCGCACCATGGTCCGAGGAAGGACTTTGCATTTCAATCTGGATAAGGTAAGGGAGATTTTGAAATTGCCCTGTAAAAGGATGACCCTAACTCCTTTAATAGGATGGTACAAGCTAATCCGAGGCTAGATCAAGTCCTTAAGAACATATGTCTGTCCGGAACTTAATGAATCAACAACAAAAAAGGTAAACCAAACCAACTAAGGAGGATGGATCTCAAGCCAGTTGCTAGGGGTTGGCTGGACTTCATTGGGCATTCCATACTTTCCATTAGCAACCGTTCTGAAGTTACTGTTAGACGAGCTGTAATGATCCATCACATCATGATGGGTAATGAGGTGGAAGTTCACCAACTAATCCCTTGTGAGTTGTATAAACTCACAAACAAGACTTCAACTCAGAACAAGCTAGCCTTTCCATACCTCATCTCCCGCTTGTGTAGTGAGACAGGAATCCTGATTGACAGAGACACGTGCATCCCAGTAGAAACCCCAATTACCAAGGAAAATATGGAGAGCACTAGGGGGGCCAGCACCAGATAAGATTCAGCAATCAGTTGACTCTCCTAAGAGGAAAACACCTGAGCCATCTTAAGAATAGTGTATCCCTCCAATTGAATATTGGAATCAACTGGCAGCATCTGTTGAGAAGTTGCAATCCACTATGGACCAATTAAGAGAGGAGCAAAAGAACCAGTCTTGTATGCTACAGAAGCTGGTTGAAGAACATGAGAAGCAAGGGTGAGCATTAGAAGAACAGAAGCGCCAGAAGCTAGCTTCTGAAAAAGGCAATGACCACCATGATTAAGGTGGTTGAGTTTCACCCCTGTTCTGTTCCTATTCTAATTCCTTCCTGTTTTTCATATCTAAGATTACATGATCACTAGTAGGATTTTCTTTATTTTTCCAGTAATTAATTTTCATTCTTGTCAATTAAGTATAAGATGTTCCACTTATCATTCCATTAAATTTAAATAAAATTTCGTTTTCTTCTAAAGAAGTAGTAAAATACAAGATTTCTTGAGTTGACTATAATACATTCCTTCTAAAAAGTGGTGGCCTTGTATTTATTTTCTGAATGCATGAATTAATTGTGCATAATTGTCTTGAAGTTGAGGGTGTTGACTCTTAGAAGAACAATGCATCTAGAGAAGTATTATTGGTTATCAGAAAAATCCAAATTATTTATAATCTTGATGCAAAGAAACAAAATTCCTATTCAAAAAAAAGAGAAGAAAACTAATAAAAGGATGTAAGGCTTTGAGCATCAATGGTTAGGAAGGTTAAAAATTAGCCTAAAGAGCTCAATGGAACTGCTATCCCTAACTAAATGCTTGTGGTGTGAAGGTGTCAAGTGAAAAGCTTAAGACTGAGCAATTAAAGTCGTAATTCAAAGTAAAAGAGTACGCTTAAGAACTTTGGGCACCACTATTTGGGAATTTGAGCAAAGCTAAATTCGGATCCAAAGGGTTCCCCCAGTTAAGTGCCTGTGGCATTGATGTATCCGGTGGTAATACGGAAAAACATAACGCTTAGAGTCACAGCTAGGCTCAAAAGGTGCAAAGCACCAAAAGCAAGCTATGTTCAAGAATCAAGAAGAGCTTAAAGAATAGAACCAATAATATCATCCAGATTCTAATTCTGAGAGATGCCAATGCCTCTGAGCTTCAAAGGGAAAGTAAGATGCCAAAACTGTTTAGAAGTAATGAACTATCAACCCTACTCAGTAGTTGGAACTGAGCTTCATTGAAAAACTTTAAGACTTATTGTATCTTTCTCTTCTTTTTTTTAGTCCTACTTTGTTTTAGTTGCTTGAGAACAAGCAACATTTTATGTTTGGTGTTCTGATGAGTGGATATTTTATACGCTTTTTGGCATTATTCTCTTAGTGTTTTTAGTATATTTTGTTAAGGTTTATTATGTTTTAGTAAGTTTTAATGCAAAATTCACTTTTTGGATGCTACTTTAAGATTTTGTGTTTTTCTTATGATTTTAGGTAATTTTTGGGTGAATTTGGCAAGTTTTAGCAAAGTCTGATTCAGAGGCAAAGAAAGGAGTGTAGATGCTGTCAAATTCTGACTTCTATGCATTCAAATGAGTATTGCTGGAGCTATAGAGATTCAATTTCTGCATTCTTAATGGTGTTGGAAAGCTAACTTTTAGGGCTTTTCAGAAATATATAATAGTCTATAGTTTTCTTTGGATTGGACTGCCCAAAATGGGTGTTGAACACCTAAACCACCCCCATTCTGGCGTTCAACGCCCCAAGAGGACTGAAGCCAGCGATGAACATTCAAGACTGGCATTCAACACCACAAGGGGAGCAAAGAAGCAACATATTTACCCTTAGTGGGAGTTCAACGGCCACTTCTTCAAGTTGGACGCCAAGCTCAACCCAAACACTCACCAAGTGGGCCTAGAAGTGGATTTTTGCATCCTTAGCTTAGTTTATTTTATTTTTGTAACTTCTAATTATTATTAATGTCTTTTTAGATTTAGTATTAGTATATATAGAAGGGAAGATCACCATTATTAAGGATCTTCTCCCACACATTTGAAACTTATACACTATTTTCTGTACAGTATGAGTAACTAAACCTCCTAAGTTAAGGTTAGGAGCTCTGCTGATTCCTATGGATTAATAATATTACTGTTCTATTTCAATATATGTTTGATTCTATTCTATGATGCATTTTCTCCCTTCATCTTAATGAATCTGGGTTGGAACGAAGGTATGGCCCCTTATTCTACAAAAGTTCATGCGAGTCCTGAACCGGATTGTATTGAGCTATAGCTTGAGAGTGCGTCACAGGTTCCAAGAGAGTACCTGGGCTAATTGGGATACATGACATATAATCCTGTTAGTCTTGGATAAATGAGGTCTCTGTAGTGCTAAGGCTAGAATAATAAAGCATCATTCTCCGATCTGGAAGATCCGACCTTGTCTGTGGTGTTTTGAGTAGGATCAACAAAAGGAGAGTGGATTGCATGGGCTTCATCCCCAGCTATAGTGAAGCACTATGAGCTAACTTGATGAGAGGACATGAGTTACTCAAATACGGTGTGGAGCTATGGTTTAGGGGAGATTAACTTGATGAGAGGACATGAGTTAATCACTTACAGCTTTGCCATTGAATGAATCATTCGTTATCGAAGTAATCAGTGAGAAAAGTTAATCTAGAAAGATAAAGTATCTTTGAAGCCTTAACTGGTTTCTCATCATTGTTTCTTTGTTATTTCTTTATTGCTTTCTTTATTTACTTTATGCGCATTCAACAACCATCTTTTCTATTTGCCTGACTAAGATCTATATGATAACCATTACTTGCTCAATTCGACAATCCTCATGGGATCGACCCTCACTCACCTGAGGTATTACTTGGACAACCCGGTGCACTTGCTGGTTCAGTAGTGCGCGTTATAATTTCGCGCACCAGCGGTTCAAGTTATAAATATCTTAAACGGATAATTATGAAAATTGGATATATTATTACACAAGTAATAATATATTTAGGGTTAAATATGAGTTACTAATATAAATGACATTAGTAACTTAAGGATGAAAGATATTTGATGAAGCATTAGCAACTCTAAGCTCATTAAGAAATACTGACAATTACATATATCAGCAAAAGTTGGACTTGATAATAATATTAATATTATTATCTAGGCTTCATTATAATTAGAGCAAGTGAAATAAATAAATAACATAATAATAAAATTATATTATCATTTATTTTACATCGGGATCAAAGTCGACTCGTCAAAATCAAATTAATCGCTTTAAAATATTATTTTAAGAAAAACTCGCGTTAGTGCAAAAATTAGAGTTGTTACATTTTTCAATGCAGGTGTCCCTCCTTAATGATAAAAGAGGGAGTTGTTTCTATCTTGATCTATAATGATGATGTTTGAAGCTGCTATTTATTATAATTTGAATTTGTGTTTAAAAATCTACATCTTGATCTGGTTGTGAATACTGTTTATAGCATAGCATCTGTTACATTACTTTACACCTTCTTCTATATTTTCTTTGTAAAGCATGAGCAACTAAACTTTCCAAATTAAGGTTAGGAGCTCTACTTATTTACATGGATTAATATGATTACTTTTCTATTTTAATATATGTTTGATTCCATTCTATGATGTATTGTCTTTCTTCATATAAAAGAATCTAGGGTAGAACGGAAGTATGCCCCCTTATTCTATGTGAGTTCTTGTGAGCCCTAACCCAAATAGTATTGAACTACAACTTGAGGATACATCACCTAGACCAACAAGTTATCTGGTACTTAGATCAGGTACTTTTTACGGGTCTTTTCTTTTAACTGTGTTTCTTGTTAAGTTTTCAAACCTTTTTTGTTTTCTTTTCTTAAAACTTTTCAAAAAAATTTTCATCTTTAGTCATCTTTTTCTCTTTTTCAAATTTTTGTGTCAAATTTTAAGTTTAGTATTTCTTAGTAGTTTTAGTAAATTATTTTTCTTTCTCTTGATTTTCGAAAATTGTCTTGATTGCTTTCTTGAATTTTTTTATTTCTATCTTGTTTTACCTTTTCTTTCTTTCTTTTTGTTCGAAATATTTTAGGTGCTTTTTCCAGTTTGATTTCAAAATTTTTAAATTTGGTGTTCTTTTAGTATTTTTCTGTTAAAATTAAAAAAAATTAATATTACTTATCTTTCACTTCTTAATTTTTGAATATTTCTTGATTTAATTTTAAACTTTAAGTTTGGTGTTTCTTATTAGTGATTTTTAAATTTTCAAATCCTATCTTGTTATCTTTCCTAATGTTTAATCTTTATCTTATTTATCTTTTTCCTTGATTTTTCAAATTTTGATTATCTTATCTTGTCTTTATTTTAAATTCAAATTTTAAGTTTGGTATTCCTTTAGTTTTTTTTCTTTCATTTTGAATTTCAAAATAAAAAATTCCTTTCTTTCAATTGTTCGAAAAAATTTTTAATTAATTCTTGCATCTTTATCTTCTTTTGATTTAATTTCAAATTTTAAGTTTGGTGTCCCGTTAGTAATATTTTTGTTTAAATAAATTTAATCATATCTTGTTTATCTTTTTCTTAGATCTTTATCTTATCTTTTACTCGATTTTAAAATTTTGTTATCTTATCTTTATTTTAATTTCAAAATTTAAAAATTTAGTATTTTGTTAGTTTTTCTTTCTTTCAAACTTGAATTTCAAAATCTTTACTTGACTTTTTCTCTCTAAATTTTTGAAAGTTTTTAAATCAAATTTCTATCTTTATTTTCAAATCTTTTTAATTAACTGTTTACTTTATCCTGTTTTAATTTTAAGTTTGATGTTCCTTTGGTCTTTCTTTCTTTCAAATTTGAATTTCAAAAGCTTTAAATTCTCAAATCTTATCTTACCTTGTTTCTTTCTCTTGACTTTTTCTTTCTAATTTTTGAATTTCAAAATATTTAATTGACTTTTGTAATTTTCAAAAACTGCATCTTAAATTTCAAATCTTGCTTTATCTTGTTTTAATTTTAAAAGTATGGTGTCTTTTAATATTTTATTTTTCTTTTTAAATTTCAAAAAATTTAAATATTTTCTTTTTATTTTTAATTATTTTTTAAGTTTTCAAATCAGATCTTGTTTATATTTTTTATTCTTGATCTTTATCTTATTTATCTTTTCCTTGATTCTAGTTATTTGACTTTTTCATTTAAATTCAAATTTTAAATTTCAAAATCTAAGTTTAGTGTTTCTTTAGTTTATCTTTTTCTCCCTTTTTGAAATTCAAAAACTTTTAAAACCCTTTCTTTTTAAATTTTCGAAAATTTTAAGTAAATCTTCCATCGTTATTTTCAAATTATTTTAGTTAATTGCTTATTTTATCTTATTTTTATTTTATTTTCATTTTTCTCTTACATTTTATCTTATTTTCATTTTTCTTTATTATTCTTTTTATCTATAAAAAATTTATTTTGTTCTTTCTTCCTTGCTTTTCTATTTACCACCTGGTGTGTTTAGTTTTGTTTGGTATTTTTTGCTAAGGAACAATCATGGAGAGCAATCACATGGGTTACTACTCACACCTAAGGAGTGATTCAAATTACTATGGATGGAGGAATTATCCATATTTTGGTTGGCAAGGTCAAGAGCAAGGAGAATCAAGTTGAAAACAAAAAAAGAAAACTTGTTAGGAGGAATTCAAATTTGAGGGCACTAATCTTCTCCGCTTTCCCCTTGGAGTCATTTCTTTTCACCAACTGGAAGAAGAGAAAGAAAAATCAACAATCAAGTGTCAAGCTAATGACATTAAAGAAGCGCTTGTTGGGAGGTAACCCAACCATAAGTATCTTTTAGTTTATTTCAATCTTATCTTAGTTTTATTTTTCTTTATTCTTTTTTTCTTAATTTTGAAAGTTTTCCTAGGGTTTCTAATGTTTGTGATTATGTACAGGGCTTAAAATAGTGATAGAAGAACTCAGAATGGAAGAACAGAGTGCCTTGGAGCAGAATCGCGTAGGAGAAAAAAAACCACCCTGGAGGGTGCCCCTTACTCGCGTTCAACGCCAAAAGGGAGAAGAGAGCATGGGCATTCAACTTTCATAAGGGAAGCAGTCTTGGCGTTTAAACGCCAACAAGGGACTAAGTTTTCTTTACTTGGGGACAATTAAACTTTTTAAGTTTGGTGTTGCAGAGCAAGCTCTAAGATGATATTATCATCAAAGGCACCAAAGGAAAGTGAATCACCTTCATGAAAGATCAGCAGCCACTATAATTGAGGTGGTTAAGTTTCATTATCCTTTCCTTTATCTTAATTCCTGTTTTTATTCTAACTTTTTCATGATCACTAATTAGGATTTTCTTTACTTTCTAGTTTAGTAGTTCAATTTTTGAAATTTTTATGGTTAGAAGATGTCTCACGTATTGCCTACTAAGCTTAAAAAGAAAAATCTTTTGAAAAGAAAGTAGTAAAATGCATGAGATCTTGAGTTATATTATGAGTTATTCTATTACTTTGATGTGGTAGCCTTTGATGTGGTAGCCTTATCTTTATTTTCTAAATCTATGAATTAATTGTGCATGATTGACTGGTGGACAAAATTGTGATAAAAGAGTTTCAGGCACTGTTAGAGAATCTCACAACTCCGTTCAACTTAACCAGCAAGTGTATTGGGTCATCCAAGTAATACCTTACGTGAGTAAGGGTCGATCCCACAGAGATTGTTGGTATGAAGCAAGCTATGGTCACCTTGTAAATCTCAGTTAGGCAGATTAATTGATTTATGATGATTTTGAAATTAATAAATAAACAAAAAATAAAATAGGATAGAAATACTTATGTAAATCAATAGTGGGAATTTCAGATAGGCGTGTGGAGATGCTAGAATCCTTTCTTATCTCTACTTTCTTATTACATTCATCCAATCCTTCTTACTCCTTTCCATGGCAAGCTGTATGTAGGGCATCACCATCATCAATGGCTACTTTTAATCCTCTCGGAAAAATGGTCCTATGCGCTGTCACTGCACGGCTAATCGTCTGGAGGCATCACCCTTGTTGATAGCTACATCCCATCCTCTCAGTGAAAATGGTCCAAATGCTCTGTCACAGCACGGCTAATCATCTGTCGGTTCTCAATCAGGTTGGAGTAGAATCCATTGATTCTTTTGCGTTTGTCATCACGCCCAGCCTTCAGGAGTTTGAAGCTCGTCACAGTCATTCAATACCGGAATCCTACTCGGAATACCACGGACAAGGTTAGACTTTCCGGATTCCCGGGATCCTACTCGGAATACCACAGACAAGGTTAGACTTTCCGGATCCCCATGAATGCCGCCATCTATCTAGCTTATACCACGAAGATTCTGTTGGGGAATATAAGAGATATACGCCCGGCCTAGAGTAGAACGGAAGTGGTTGTCAGTCACGTACGTTCATAGGTGAGAATGATGATGAGTGTCACGGATCATCACATTCATCAAAATGTTGTGCAACGTATATCTTGGAATAAGAATAAAAGAGAATTGAATAGAAAGTAATAGTAATTGTATTGAAACTTGAGGTACAGCAGAGCTCCACACCCTTAATCTATGGTGTGCAGAAACTCCACTGTTGAAAATACATAAGTGAAAGGTTCAGGCATGGCCGAATGGCCAGCCCCCTAAAACGTGATCAATAGCCTCCTAAGATGAAGAATAAAACAAAACTGAGACCAAAGATGTAACGTGGTCAAAAGACGACTAATACACTAGTAAAAAGTCTTATTTATACTAAACTAGCTACTAGGGTTTACATGAGTAAGTAATTGATGCATAAATCCACTTCCGGAGCCCACTTGGTGTATGTTTGGGCTGAGCTTGATCTATCCACGAGCTGAGGCATTTATTGGAGTTGAACTCCAAGTTATAGCGTGTTTTGGGCGTTCAACTCCGGATCATGACGTGTTTCTGGCGTTTAACTCCAGACAACAGCATGTACTTGGCGTTCAATGCCAAGTTACGTCATCAATTTCCGAATAAAGTATAGACTATTATATATTTCTGGAAAGCTCTGGATGTCTACTTTCCAACGCCGTTAAGAGCGCGCCATTTGGAGTTCTGTAGCTCCAGAAAATCCATTTCGAGTGCAGGGAGTTCAGATTCCAACAGCATCAGCAGTCCTTTGTCAGCCTCCTATCAGAGTTTTGCTCAAGTCCCTCAATTTCAGCCAGAAATTACCTGAAATCATAGAAAAATACACAAACTCATAGTAAAGTCCAGAAATGTGAATTTAACATAAAAACCAATGAAAACATCCCTAAAAGTAGCTTGAACTTACTAAAAACTACCTACAAATAATGCCAAAAAGCGTATAAATTTTCCGCTCATCACAACACCAAACTTAAATTGTTGCTTGTCCCCAAGCAACTGAAAATCAATTAGGATAAAAAGAAGAGAATATACTATAAATTCCAGAATATCAATGAATATTAATTATAATTAGATGAGCGGGACTTGTAGCTTTTTGCTTCTGAACAGTTTTGGCATCTTACTTTTTCCCTTGAAGTTTAGAATGATTGGCTTCTCTAGGAACTTAGAATTTCAGATAGTGTTATTGACTTTCCTAGTTAAGCATGTTGATTCTTGAACACAGCTACTTATGAGTCTTGGCCGTGGCCCTAAGCATTTTGTTTTCCAGTATTACTACCGGATACATAAATGCCACAGACACATGACTGGGTAAACCTTTTCAAATTGTGACTCAGCTTTGCTAGAGTCCCCAGTAAGAGGTGTTCAGAGCTCTTAAGCACACTCTTTTTGCTTTGGATCATGACTTTAACCACTCAGTCTCAAGCTTTTCACTTGGACCTTCATGACACAAGCACATGGTTATGCCACAGACACATGACTGGGTAAACCTTTTCAAATTGTGACTCAGCTTTGCTAGAGTCCCCAGTAAGAGGTGTTCAGAGCTCTTAAGCACACTCTTTTTGCTTTGGATCATGACTTTAACCACTCAGTCTCAAGCTTTTCACTTGGACCTTCATGACACAAGCACATGGTTAGGGACAGCTTGATTTAACCGCTTAGGCCTGGATTTTATTTCCTTGGGCCCTCCTATCCATTGATGCTCAAAGCCTTGGATCCTTTTTTTTACCCTTGCCTTTTGGTTTTAAGGACTATTGGCTTTTTCTACTTGCTTTTTCTTTTTCTATTATATATATATATATATATATATATATATATATATATATATATATATCGCAAGCTTTTTTGCTTTTTCACTGCTTTTTCTTGCTTCAAGAATCAATTTCATGATTTTTCAGATCATTAATAACATTTCTCTTTGTTCATCATTCTTTCAAGAGCCAACAGTTTTAACATTCATAAACAACAAGATAAAAAATATGCACTGTTCAAGCATTCATTCAGAAAACAAAAAGTATTGTCACCACATCAATATAATTAAATTAAATTCAAGGATAAATTCGAAATTCATGTACTTCTTGTTCTTTTTGAATTAAAACATTTTTCATTTAAGAGAGGTGAAGGATTAATGAAATTATTCATAACTTTAAGACATGGTTACTAGCTACTAATGATCATGAAGTAGAGACACAAAACATAGATAAACACAACATTAAAAACCGAAAAACAGAAAGAAATAAGAACAAGGAATGAATCCACCTTAGTGGCGTCTTCTTCTTGAAGGACCAACAATGTCCTTAAGCTCTTCTATGTCCCTTCCTTGCCTTTGTTGCTCCTCCCTCATTGCTCTTTGATCTTCTCTTATTTCATGGAGAATGATGGAGTGCTCATGATGTTCCACCCTTAATTGTTCAACATTGTGGCTCAAATCTTCTAAGGAGGTGTTGAGTTGTTCCCAATAGTTGTTGGGAGGAAAGTGCATCCCTTGAGGCATCTCAGGGATTTCTTGATGATGAGCTTCCTCATGCATCTCTTGAGAACCGTGAAGGGTCTCTCTTGCTTGCTCCATCCTCTTCTTGGTGATGGGCTTATCCTCTTCAATGAGAATGTCTCCTTCTATGATAACTCCAGCTGAGTAACATTGATGGCAAATAAGGTGAGGAAAAGCTAGCCTTGCCATGGTGAAGGGCTTGTCGGCTATTTTGTAGATTTCATTGGAGATGACCTCATGAACTTCTACTTCCTCTCCAATCATGATGCTATGAATCATGATGGCCCGATCCACAGTAACTTCAGATCGGTTGCTAGTGGGAATGATGGAGCGTTGAATGAACTCCAACCATCCTCTAGCCACAGGCTTGAGGTCCAGTCTTCTTAGTTGAACTGGCTTGCCTTTGGAGTCTCTTTTCCATTGAGCTCCTTCCACACATATGTCCGTAAGGACTTGGTCCAACCTTTGATTAAAGTTGACCCTTCTAGTGTAGGGGCATTCATCTTCTTGGATCATGGGCAAGTGGAATGCCAACCTCACATTTTTCGGACTAAAATCTAAGTATTTCCCCCGAACCATTGTGAGATAATTCTTTGGATTCGGGTTCATACTTTGATCATGGTTCCTAGTGATCCATGCATTGGCATAGAACTCTTGAACCATTAAGATTCCGACTTGTTGCATGGGGTTGGTTAGGACTTCCCAACCTCTTCTTCGGATCTCATGTCGGATCTCCGGATACTCATTTTTCTTGAGCTTGAAAGGGACCTCAGGGATCACCTTTTTCTTTGCCACAATATCATAGAAGTGGTCTTGATGGCTTTTGGAGATGAATCTTTCCATCTCCCATGACTCGGAGGTGGAAGCTTTTGTCTTCCCTTTTCCTTTTCTAGAGGATTCTCCGGTCTTAGGTGCCATTGATGGTAATGGAAAAACAAAAAGCTTATGCTTTTACCACACCAAACTTAAAATATTGCTCGCCCTCGAGCAAGAGAAGAAAGAAGAGAAGAAGAAGAAGAAGAAATTGGAGGAGAGTGAGGGGAGATGGATTCGGCCAAGGTATAGTAGAAGGGGTAGTGTTGTGTGAAAATGAAGTAGAATGGAAGGGTATATATAGGGAGAGGGGAGAGGGTAGGTTCGGCCATTTAGGGTGGGATTGGGTGGGAAAATGTTTTTAAATTTTGAAGGTAGGTGGGGTTTATGGGGAAGAGTGGATGGATGTGAGTGGTGAATAGGTGATTGGGAAGAGAGGTTGAGGTGATTGGTGAAGGGTTTTTGGGAAGTGTGACATGGGGAAGAGAAAAATAGGATTAGGAGGTAAGGTGGGAATATAGTAGGTGGGGATCCTGTGGGGTCCACAGATCCTGAGGTGATCCTGTGGGGTCCACAGATCCTGAGGTGTCAAGAAATTCCATCCCTGCACCAAATAGGCATGTAAAATGCCTTTGCATACCATTCTGGCGTTTAAACATCGAGTGGTGCACGTTCTGGGCGTTCAACGCCCATGTAAAGCATGTTTCTGGCGTTGAACGCCAGTTTCATGCTTGTTACTGGCGTTCAGCGCCAGCTTTTCTTCTAGGCACATTCCTGGCGTTCAGCTCCAGAATGTTGCTTGTTTCTGGCATTCAGCGCCAGGTTGATGCTCTGTTCTGGCATTGAACGCCAGCCAGATGCTTCTTACTGGCGTTGAACGCCAGTCTGTGCTTCCTCCAAGTGTGAATTTTTTCTTCTGCTGTTTTTGATCCTGTTTTTAATTTTTATATTTTTTTCGTGACTCCTCATGATCATGTACCTAATAAAACGCAAAATAACAATAAAATAAAAATTAGATAAATAAAATTGGGTTGCCTCCCAACAAGCGCTTCTTTAATGTCAATAGCTTGACAGTGGCTCTCATGGAGCCACAAAGGTGATCAGGTCAACGTTGTATAGTCCCATCACCAAACTTAGAGTTTGGATATGGGGTCTTAACACCAAACTTAGAGTTTGGTTGTGGCCTCACAACACCAAACTTAGAGTTTGACTGTGGGGGCTCTTCTTGACTCTGAACTGAGAGAAGCTCTTCATGCTTACTCTCTTTTGTCAAAGAGGGATGGCCATGTGCCTTAAACACAAGGTAGTCCCCATTCAATTGAAGGACTAGTTCACCTCTGTTGACATCTATCACAACTCTTGCTGTGGCTAGGAAAGGTCTTCCAAGGATAATGCATTCATCATCTTCCTTCCTAGTGTCTAAGATTATGAAATCAGCAGGGATGTAAAGGCCTTCAACCTTTACTAACACGTCCTCCACTATTCCATAAGCTTGTCTCAATGACTTGTCTGCCAATTGTAATGAGAACAAGGCAGGTTGTACCTCAATGATCCCTAGCTTCTCCATTACAGAGAGTGTCATAAGATTTATCCCTGACCCTAGATCACATAGAGCTTTTTCAAAGGTCATAGTGCCTATGGTACAAGGTATTAAGAACTTGCCAGGATCTTGTTTCTTTTGAGGTAGAGTTTGCTGAATCCAGGTATCTAGTTCATTAATAAGCAAGGGAGGTTCACTTTCCCAAGTCTCATTACCAAACAACTTGGCATTCAGCTTCATGATGGCTCCTAAATATTGAGCAACCTGCTCTCCAGTCACATCTTCATCCTCTTCTGAGGAAGAATAGTCTTCAGAGCTCATGAATGGCAGAAGGAGATTTAATGGAATCTCTATGGTCTCTATATAAGCCTCAGATTCCTTTGGATCCTTAATAGGAAACTCCTTCTTGCTTGAGGGACGTCCCAGGAGGTCTTCCTCACTAGGATTTTCGTGCTCCTCCTCCCTTGTGCATTCGGCCACGTTGATCACATCAATGGCCTTGCACTCTCCTTTTGGATTCTCTTCTGTATTGCTTGGGAGAATACTGGGAGGAGTTTCACTGACTTTCTTACTCAGCTGGCCCACTTGTGCCTCCAGATTTCTGATGGAGGATCTTGTTTCACTCATGAAACTGACAGTGGCCTTTGACAGATCAGAGACTAGATTGGCTAAATTAGAAGTGTTTTGTTTAGAATTCTCTATCTGTTGCTGAGAAGATGATGGAAAAGGCTTGCTATTGCTCAGCCTATTACGTCCACCATTGTTAAAGCCTTGTTGAGGCTTTTGTTGATCCTTCCATGAGAAATTTGGATGATTTCTCCATGATGAGTTATAGGTGTTTCCATAAGGTTCACCCATGTAATTAACCTCTGCCATGGCAGGGTTCTCAGGATCATAAGCTTCTTCAGAAGCTGCCTCTTTAGTTCTGTTGGATGCATGTTGCCATCCATTCAGATTTTGAGAGATCATGTTGACCTGTTGAGTCAACACTTTGTTCTGAGCCAATATGGCATTCAGAGCATCAATTTCAAGAACTCCTTTCTTCTGAGGTATCCCATTATTCACGGAATTCCTCTCGGAAGTGTACATGAATTGGTTATTTGCAACCATGTCAATGAGTTCTTGAGCCTCTTCAGGCGTTTTCTTTAGGTGAATAGATCCACCTGCAGAATGGTCCAATGACATTTTCGAAAATTCAGACAGGCCATAATAGAATATATCTAATGTGGTCCATTCTGAAAACATGTCAGATGGACATCTTTTGGTCAGCTGCTTGTATCTTTTCCAAGCTTCATAGAGGGATTCACCATCTTTTTGCTTGAAGGTCTGAACATCCACTCTCAGCTTGCTCAACTTTTGAGGAGGAAAGAATTTATCCAAGAAGGCAGTGACCAGCTTATCCCAGGAGTCCAGGCTATCCTTAGGTTGTGAACCCAACCATATTCTAGCTCTGTCTCTTACAGCAAAAGGGAAAAGCATGAGTCTGTAGACTTCAGGATCAACTCCATTCGTCTTTACAGTCTCACAGATTTGTAAGAACTCAGTTAAAAACTGATAAGGATCTTCAGATGGAAGTCCATAAAACTTGCAGTTTTGTTGCATTAAGGCAACTAGCTGAGGTTTCAGCTCAAAGTTGTTGGCTCCAATGGCAGGAATGGAGATGCTTCTTCCATCAAATTTGGATGTTGGCTTTGTGAAGTCACCAAGCATTCTCCTTGCATTATTATTATTTTCGGCTGCCATCTCCTTCTCTTGTTCTAATATTTCTGAAAGGTTACCTTTAGATTGTTGTAATTTAGCTTCTCTTAATTTTCTCTTCAGAGTCCTTTCAGGTTCTGGATCAATTTCAACAAGAGTGCCTTTTTCCTTGTTCCTGCTCATATGAAAGAGAAGAAAACAAGAAAAGAAAGAGGAATCATCTATGCCACAGTATAGAGATTCCTTTATGTTAGTAGAAAAAGAAAGGGGAGGTGATAAGAGATGAAGAGAAGTGTTAGTAAATAAATAATTAAATAGAATAAGAAAAGAGAGGGAGAAGTTCAAAAATAATTTTGAAAAGGAGGTTAGTATTTTCGAAAATTAAAGATAAGAAATAAGATTAAATTTAAATTAAAACTAATTAATTAATTAAAAAGAATTTTGAAAAATGGTGAGATATTTTCGAAATTAGAGAGGGAGAAGTAGTTAGTTGGTTTTGAAAAAGATAAGAAAGAAACAAAAAGTTAGTTGGTTGATTGAAAAAGATTTGAAATTTTAATTTTAAAAATATAAGAAGATAAGAAGATAGAAAAGATATTTTAAAATCAAAATTTTTTTTTGAAAAAGATAAAATTTTGAAAAAGATTTAATTTTTAAAATGACTTAACTAACAAGAAACTACAAGATAAGATTCTAGAATTTAAAGATTGAACCTTTCTTAACAAGAAAGTAACAAACTTCAAATTTTTGAACCAATCACATTAATTGTTAGCTAATTTTCGAAAATTAGATGTAAAGATAAGAAAAAGATTTTGAAAATATTTTGAAAAAGATTTTTGGACTTTTTTGAAAAAAATAAAAATGAAAAATATATGATTTTTGAAAAAGATTTTAAAAAGATAAGATTTTTAAAAATTGAAAGTTTGACTTGCCTCATAAGAAACAACTAATTTTAAAAAAATTTTGACCAAGTCAACCCAAAATTTCGAAAATTTCGAGAGAAAAAAGGAAAAGATATATTTTTATTTTTGAATTTTTAAATATGAGAGAGAAAAACACAAACATGACCCAAAACATGAAAATTTTGGATCAAAACACAAGATGCATGCAAGAACACTATGAATGTCAAGATGAACACCAAGAACACTTTGAAGATCATGATGAACATCAAGAACACAATTTTGAAAAAAATTTTATGCAAAGAAAACATGCAAGACACCAAACTTAGAAATTTTTAATGCTTGGAAAATATGAATGCAAAAATGCACATGAAAAACAACAAAAGACACAGAACAAGAAAACATCAAGATCAAACAAGAGGACTTACCAAGAACAACTTGAAGATCATGAAGAACACTATGAATGCATGAATTTTTCGAAAAAAATGCAAGAAAAATTTTTAAAGCATGCAATTGACACCAAACTTAAAAATTGACTCAAGACTCAAACAAGAACACAAAATATTTTTGGTTTTTATGATTTTATGAAATTTTTTTTATATTTTTATTAATTTTTTCGAAAAACATTATTAGAAAAACGAAAAATAAATAAAAAAATTTTGAAAGATTTTTTTGAAAACTTTTTGAAAAGAAAATTACCTAATCTGAGCAACAAGATGAACCGTCAGTTGTTCAAACTCAACAATCCCCGGCAACGGTGCCAAAAACTTGGTGGACGAAATTGTGATAAAAGAGTTCCAGGCACTGTTAGAGAAGCTCACAACTCCGTTAAACTTAACCAGCAAGTGTACTAGGTCATCCAAGTAATACCTTACGTGAGTAAGGGTCGATCCCACAGAGATTGTTGGTATGAAGCAAGTTATGGTCACCTTGTAAATCTCAGTTAGGCAGATTAATTGATTTATGATGATTTTGAAATTAATAAATAAACAAAAAATAAAATAGGATAGAAATACTTATGTAAATCAATAGTGGGAATTTCAGATAGGCGTGTGGAGATGCTAGAATCCTTTCTTATCTCTACTTTTTTATTACATTCATCCAATCCTTCTTACTCCTTTCCATGGCAAGCTGTATGTAGGGCATCACCATCATCAATGGCTACTTTTAATCCTCTTGGGAAAATGGTCCTATGCGCTGTCACTGCACGGCTAATCGTCTGGAGGCATCACCCTTGTTGATAGCTACATCCCATCCTCTCAGTAAAAATGGTCCAAATGCTCTGTCACAGCACGGCTAATCATCTGTCGGTTCTCAATCAGGTTGGAGTAGAATCTATTGATTCTTTTGCGTTTGTCATCACGCCTAGCCTTCAGGAGTTTGAAGCTCGTCACAGTCATTCAATACCGGAATCCTACTCGGAATACCACGGACAAGGTTAGACTTTCCGGATTCCCGGGATCCTACTCGGAATACCACAGACAAGGTTAGACTTTCTGGATCCCCATGAATGCCGCCATCTATCTAGCTTATACCACGAAGATTCTGTTGGGGAATCTAAGAGATATGCGCCCGGCCTAGAGTAGAACGGAAGTGGTTGTCAGTCACGTACGTTCATAGGTGAGAATGATGATGAGTGTCACGGATCATCACATTCATCAAAGTGTTGTGCAACGTATATCTTAGAATAAGAAAGTAATAGTAATTGTATTGAAACTTGAGGTACAACAGAGCTCCACACCCTTAATCTATGGTGTGCAGAAGCTCCACTGTTGAAAATACATAAGTGAAAGGTTCAGGCATGGCCGAATGGCCAGCCCCCTAAAACGTGATCAATAGCCTCCTAAGATGAAGAATAAAACAAAACTGAGACCAAAGATGTAACGTGGTCAAAAGACGACTAATACACTAGTAAAAAGTCTTATTTATACTAAACTAGCTACTAGGGTTTACATGAGTAAGTAATTGATGCATAAATCCACTTCCGGAGCCCACTTGGTGTATGTTTGGGCTGAGCTTGATCTATCCACGAGCTGAGGCGTTTATTGGAGTTGAACTCCAAGTTATAGCGTGTTTTGGGCGTTCAACTCCGGATCATGACGTGTTTCTGGCGTTTAACTCCAGACATCAGCATGTACTTGGCGTTCAATGCCAAGTTACGTCATCAATTTCCGAATAAAGTATGGATTATTATATATTTCTGGAAAGCTCTGGAAGTCTACTTTCCAACGCCGTTGAGAGCGCGCCATTTGGAGTTCTGTAGCTCTAGAAAATCCATTTCGAGTGCAAGGAGGTCAGATTCCAACAGCATCAGCAGTCCTTTGTCAGCCTCCTATCAGAGTTTTGCTCAAGTCCCTCAATTTCAGCCAGAAATTACCTGAAATCATAGAAAAACACACAAACTCATAGTAAAGTCCAGAAATGTGAATTTAACATAAAAACCAATGAAAACATCCCTAAAAGTAGCTTGAACTTACTAAAAACTACCTAAAAACAATGCCAAAAAGCGTATAAATTATCCGCTCATCATTGACATTGAGGTTGAGCATATTGTCTCTTGAAGAATAAAGAATTTAGAGAAGTATTATTGTTTCTTTGAAAAATAAAAAAAGATTGATTCTTGAAGCAAAAGAAATAGCAAAAAAGAAAGAGAAAAATAAAAACAAAAAGAAAAAGAAAATCAAGAAAATGATCCAAGGTTTTAAGCATCAATGGTTAGGAGGGTCAAAATTGGCCTAAAAAGCTCAAATGAGTTGCTATCCCTAACTATATGCTTGTGGTGTGAAGGTGTCAAGAAAATCTTGACACTGAGTAGTTAAAGTTGTGATCCAATACAATAAAGAGTACGCTTAAGAACTCTGAGTACCACTGTTTGGGAATTTAAGCAAAGCTAAATTTGAATCCAAAGGGTTCCCCCAATTAAGTGCTTGTGGCATTTATGTATCAAGTGGTAATACCTGAAAACAAAATACTTAGAGTCACGGCTAGGCTCAAAAGGGGCAAAGCACCAAAAGAAAAAGCTGTGTTCAAGAATAAAAAAAAAACTAAAAGAAGAGAATCAATAGTTTCATCTGGATTCTAGTTCCAAAGGGTGCCAATATTTTTGAAAGTGTTAATAGCCCTATTCAATAATTGGAACTGAACTTCATTGACAAACTCTAAAACCTGATATATTTTTCTCTTCTAATTATTCCTATCTTGTTTTTGCTTGCTTGAGGACAAGCAACAGTTTAAGTTTGGTGTTGTGATAAGTGAATATCTTATACTCTTTTTCATAGCATTTTCTTAGTATTTTTAGTTATATTTTATTCATTTTTTGTGCAAAATTCATCTTTTGGATACTACTTTGAGTTTTTGTATTTTTTTCTATGATTTTAGGTGATTTTTGGGCCAATTTGGCAGAATCTTGTTAAGAGACGAAGAAAGGATAGCGGATGCTGTCAAATCCTGACCTCTGTGCATTCTAACGAGCATATCTTGAGTTATAGAGGTCTAATTGACGCCGTCTCAACAGCGTTGGAAACTTAACTTTCAGAGCTTTCCAGCAATATATAATAGTTTATACTTCTCTTCCAGAATGATTGCCAAAACTGACAGTAAACGTCCACATCTGGAGTTTAACATCCAAGAAGGACCAACTTCCCAAGTTGAACACCCAAAACTGGCATTCAACGCCAGCCAGGGAGTATGGACCAGCGTTGAATGCCTAAAATCTAAGTTGAATGCTAGGCATTAGCCCAAATACTCACCAAGTGGGTCCCAAAGTAGATTTTAACACTCCTTAGTTTATTTTATTTTCTTTTTGTAATTTTTAATTAAAAATAATATCTTTTAGGTTTAGTCTTAGGTTTTTACTATAAATAAGGGACTTCCTTCCTCCTGAGGATCACGCCTCCCGGGGAGGAAAGTCAGACACATTACTTTACACCTTCTTCTCTATTTTCTTTGTAAAGTATGAGCAACTAAACCTTCCAAGTTAAGGTTATGAGCTCTGCTTATTCCCATGGATTAATATGATTACTTTTCCATTTTAATATATGTTTGATTCCATTCTATGATGTATTGTCGTTCTTCATCTAAAAGAATCTGGGGTGGAAGAGAAGTATGCCCCCCTTATTCTACATGAGTTCTTGGGAGTCCTGACCCAGATAGTATTGAATTATAGCTTGAGGATACATCACCTAGACCAACAAGTTATCTGGACTAATTGGGATATGTGACATATAATCTCGTTAGTTATGGGTAATTGAGGTTTTTGTGGCACTAAGGCTAGAATATTGAGCTTCATTCTCCATTCCGAAAGATCTGACCTTGTCTGTGACACTTTCAGTAGGATCAAGGGAGAGTGAATTGTATGAGCTTCATCCTCATTCATATTAAATGACCACTGACAACGGCGTTTGATGTGGATTAGAGGAGATTAATTGACCACTGACAACGGCGTTAATCACTTACAGCTTTGTCATAGAATGAATCATTCGTTATTAATATAGTTAGTAAGAAGTATTAATCCGGAAAGATAAAGCATCTCCAAAGCCTTAACTGATTTTATATATTATCTTTTTATCAATCACTAATTGCTTTTCTTTATTTTCTGTGTATGCGTTCACAACAACAACCACTACCTTTCTATTCACCTGACTAAGATCTACAGGATAACCATTGCTTGCTCAATCCAACAATCCTCGTGGGATCGACGCTCACTCACCTGATGAGGTATTACTTGGACGATCCGGTGCACTTGCCGGTGAAGTTGTGCGAGTTCAATTTCGCGCACCAATGCCCTTGCTACTATTGGAGCTCATTTGACTGATGTAGAATACACCAATATCATTTTAGATGGTTAAAAGGAAGACTATCAATCATTTATAACATATGTCACTGCAAAATATCCATTTTATTCCATTACAGACCTTGAACCTCTCTTAATGGCCCAAGAAGATATTGTAGAGAGGTTCAAAAAACCTGAATCCTCAATGGTACAGGCCAATTTCTTTCAACCTAATCTTCTAATTAGAGTAATTTTGATTCGAGTATCCAAGAAACACACAGACACTTAATAGAGGTACTTATGGTCGAAGAGGGCGTGAAGGAATATCAAATCATGAAGGTAGAGGTGCTTGGAATAAAACTCAAATCAGCCAAACTGCCAAATTTGTGGCAAGCTTGGACATGTTGCTAGTTATTGTTATTTCAGGTTTGATCAACAATATCAACATGCATAGTAAAATTTATCTAACATTTCATGCACAATGCCCTTCCTCCACATCCCTCACTTTATAATCCCATCAAGGCAATAATTGCTACACCTACTACAATTGCTGATCCCTCTTGGGATGCTGATATTAGAGTTTCACATCACTGCACTCTATATCAGTCAAATCTGCATCAATCACAAAAATATCTTGGACAAGATTAGGTTTATATTGGTAATAGTTTTGGTATTAAAATTCATCATATTGGTAATTCATATTTTCAGCATAAACCAATAGAAAGAAGATATTATTTGTATGATTTACTACATATTTCCTCAATTGCACATAATATTGTTAGTGTATCAAAATTTGCTAGAGATAATAATGTGTATTTTTCATTTTTTCCTTATGTTTGTTTTCTGAAATCTCAAGCTACTAAGGAAGTGCTTCTCCAAGGCACAACAATTAATGGAATGCATCGTTTTAAAAAAGTGTCAATTCCAAAAAAAGTCTTTAGATAGTTTAATACTCATGCTTTTGTTGCTCAAATTTTGTCATAAGATATTTACTACCTCATCCAGCTTTACTAATCATAAAATCCATTGTAACTAATTGCTCTTTACCTTAGAATAATAAAAATGCTTCTGATTCTAGTATATGTGAATATTGTTGCTTAGAAAAATCTCATAGGTTACCTTACTCTCCATCTAATACTATTTATAATTGTCCTTTATCATTGATTGTTTATGATATTTAGGGACCAGCCCTAATCACTACACACACAGGTGTTAGATATTATGCTTCATTCATTGATATGTATTCAAGACACATTACAATATATTTCCTAACAAACAAGTCACAGGTCTTTAGTATGCTTAAATTGTACAAAACTCGCACGGAAAAATAGTTAGGATGATTTATTAATGCACTTTATAGACTTACCTGTTCTCATACCCCTCAACAGAATGGATTAGCAGAAAGAAAAAATAGACATATAGTTGAGACTGTTTTAGCTTTATTATCTACTACTACAATTTCTTTAACTCTATCAAGTGACACTATTGCAACCTCAGTATGTTACAGGTAAACACCTTTTAAATTATTATATCATCATAAATCTAATTATGCTTTATTAAGAATCTTTGGATGCTTATGTTTCCCTCACACTAGACCAAACACTACATATAAATTAGAGTATAGATCCGAATCTTATTTATTCTTAGGCTATACTTTGAATAAAAAAGGACATAGATGTCTCACTAAAAGTGAAAAAATAAGTGTATCTAGAGATATAATTTTTCATGAAAATAAATTTTTATCTCTTTCTTTTCTAATACTGCTAACGAAACTAGCACTAGCAATGCTACTGTTATAGATTTTTTTACTTCAGATTGCTATTCATCCCTCCTCTATTGATTAATCAATTTCCAAATCCAATGCTAGGCAACACAATCAAGTTTCAACCACAATTGGTGATACAAATTACAGTGAGAAAAATAAATAAGTACATATAATGTAGATAGCTTCACAATCCAATGGAACAACATCCTCTGCTCATGATCTAATAACAATTTCTTCTATTGAGATTGATTTGTCATTTTCAACAGAACTTTCATTTACAATTATTTTTTCAAAAAACATCCATCCAATGTGGACAAAGTCTAAGACAGGTAATAGAACTCCAAAGGCTTTTCAGATAGCAAAATCCTTAGTCTCCTTTAATTTTGATTTTTTGTCTAAAAGTGTTTAAAGTGCTCTAAACAATCCCTTATAGAGAGATTCTATGATCACAGAATATAAAGCTCTACTACATCGCAATATACGGTCCTTAGTTGAATTACCTAAAAATGAAAAAAGTAGTCAGTTGTAAGTGATTTTTTGTTGTTAAAAAGAATGCAAAAAGTGAAATCATTAGACATAAAGCCATGTTGGTTGCAAAAGGTTTTATTCAAATTGCTGAAATCAATTTTAATTAGGTTTTCTCATCTGTTATCAAACCAGTTACAATTAGGATGATTTTAACCATTGTTTTATCAAAAGGTTGGAGAATCCAACAATATAATTTTAACAATGCATTTCTAAATAGAACTCTGTATGAAACTGTATTTATGTCTCAGCCTATAGGTTTCAACCACTCTAATCCTAAGCTTGTATATATACAAACTTAATGATGAGCGGATAATTTGTACGCTTTTTGGCATTGTTTTTAGTATGTTTTTAGTATATTTTAGTTAGTTTTTAGTATATTTTTATTAGTTTTTAGTTAAAATTCACTTTTCTGGACTTTACTATGAGTTTGTGTGTTTTTCTGTGATTTCAGGTATTTTCTGGCTGAAATTGAGGGTCCTGAGCAAAAATCTGATTCAGAGACTGAAAAGGACTGCAGATGCTGCTGGATTCTGACCTCCCTGCACTCGAAGTGGATTTTCTGGAGCTACAGAAGCCCAATTGGCGCGTTCTCAACGGCATTGGAAAGTAGACATCCTGGGCTTTCCAGCGATATATGATAGTCCATACTTTGCCCAAGATTTTATGGCCCAAACCGGCGTGGCAAATCAGCCTCAGAAATTCCAGCGTTTAACGCTGGAACTGGCATAAAACTTGGAGTTAAACGCCCAAACTGGCATAAAAGCTGGCGTTTAACTCTAGAATAGGTCTCTACACGAAAATGCTTCATTGCTCAGCCCAAGCACACACTAAGTGGACCCAGAAGTGGATTTTTACGTCATTTACTCATTTCTGTATACCCTAGGTTACTAGTTTACTATTAATAGGATCTTTTGACATTGTATCTGTACCTGATGACATTTTACACCTTTCTTTGTGTACTTTCCACGGCATGAGTCTCTAAACCCCATGGTTGGGGGTGAGGAGCTCTGCTGTGTCTTGATGGATTAATGCAATTACTACTGTTTCTCATTCAATCATGCTTGCTTCCATTCTAAGATAATACTTGTTCTTAACCCGGATGAATGTGATGATCTGTGACAATCATCATCATTCTCAACTATGAACGTGTGCTTGACAACCACCTCCGTTCTACCTTAGATTAAGTAGTTATCTCTTGGATTCTTTAACCGGAATCTTCGTGGTATAAGCTAGAACTGATGGCGGCATTCAAGAGAATCCGGAAGGTCTAAACCTTGTCTGTGGTATTCTGAGTAGGATTCAATGATTGGATGACTGTGACGTGCTTCAAACTCCTAGCAGGCGGGGCGTTAGTGACAGACGCAAAAGAATCATTGGATTCTATTCCGGCCTGACCGAGAACCGACAGATGATTAGCCATGCTGTGACAGAGCATAGGAACATTTTCACTGAGAGGATGGGAGGTAGCCATTGACAACAGTGAAACCCTACATACAGCTTGCCATGGAAGGAGCCTTGCGTGTTTGAAGAAGAAGACAGTAGGAAAGCAGAGATTCAGAAGATGGAGCATCTCCAAAACCTCAACCTATTCTCCATTACTGTAAAACAAGTAATCATTTCATGTTCTTTTGTTCTTTTTCACAATCAATCCTGATAATTTCTGATATCCTGACTAAGATTTACAAGATAACCATAGCTTGCTTCAAGCCGACAATCTCCGTGGGATCGACCCTTGCTCACGCAAGGTATTACTTGGACGACCCAGTGTACTTGCTGGTTAGTTGTGCGGAGTTGCAAAAGTGTGATTGCAATTTCGTGCACCAAGTTTTTGGCGCCGTTGCCGGGGATTGTTCGAGTTTGGACAACTGACGGCTTATCTTGTTGCTTAGATTAGGACTATTTTGTTTTGTTGGTTTAGAGTCTTTTAGTTGAGTCTAGTTTCATATTTCAAGTTTGGTGTCAATTGCATGCTTTTGTTTTTCTTTTAATTTTTGAATTTGCATGTTTTTAGTCTCCTTTTGATCTTTAAAAATTCTAAGTTTGGTGTCCTCTTTGTGTTTTTCCTTAAAAATTTTCGAAAATTAGTGTTTGATTTTCTAAAAATTTTTAAGTTTGGTGTCCTTGTGTGTTTTTCTCTTTCCTCTTTTCAAAAATCAAATCTTTTTGATAAAAATTTTTCAATCATATCTTTTTAATTGCTATTTTCAAAATCTTTTTCATTAACTAATTGATTCAGTTCTCAATTTGCTTTGATCTTATTTTCTTTTTGATTTTCGAATTTTTATTTTAATTTTCTTTTATTTTAATTTATTTGTTTTCGTTAATTCAAAAAAAAAATATTCTATCCATCATGGACCTAAGTGGAATTGATCAGTCCAAAAGGACTCTGGGGTCATATGCTAACCCCATTACAGCTGCATATGGGAGTAGCATATGTACACCTCCCATCAAAGCAAGCAGCTTTGAGCTAAATCCTCAACTCATTATCATAGTGCAGCAAAATTGCCAGTATTCCGGTCTTCCACAGGAAGAACCTACTGAGTTTCTGGCACAGTTTTTACAAATTGCTGACACAGTACATGATAAAGAGGTGGATCAGGATGTCTACAGACTATTACTTTTTCCATTTGCTGTAAAAGATCAAGCTAAGAGGTGGTTGAATAACCAACCTACAGCAAGCATAAAGACATGGAAACAGTTGTCAGACAAATTCCTGAATCATTTTTACCCTCCAAAGAGGATGACACAGCTAAGGCTGGACATCCAAGGCTTTAAACAAGAGGATAATGAATCCCTTTATAATGCCTGGGAGAGGTATAGAGGTATGCTAAGGAAATGTCCCTCTGAAATGTTTTCAGAGTGGGTACAGTTAGACATCTTCTACTATGGGCTTACAGAAAAAGCTCAGATGTCTTTAGACCACTCAGCTGGTGGATCTATACATATGAGGAAGACAATTGAAGAAGCTCAAGAGCTTATAGACACTGTTGCTAGAAACCAATATTTGTACTCTAGCAATGAGTTCTCTCCAAAAGAGGAAGTCATGGCAGTAGTCACTGACCCTAATCCTCAAGAACAGATAATTGAGCTTAATCAACAATTGCTCCTGATGACAGAACAGTTAGCAGACTTTAAAGAGATGCTTCATGAAACTAAAGTTGCTAACAAGAGCATAGAACTGCAGTTGAATCAAGCAAAACAGCAAATATCTAAACAGATAACAGAGGAATGTCAAGCAGTTCAACTGAGGAGTGGGAAGACACTGAATACCTTTGCTCAAAAGAGTAGAAAGCCAAACAAGGAACAATTGACAGAGGATAACCAAACCACTGTTCAAAATCTCTCTGAGGACAGTAAGAGCCCAGAGAGGAATATTATTGGCGTTCAAACGCCAGAAAGGGAAGGAAAGTTGGCGTTAAACGCCCATTCCTTGCCCAGTTCTGGCGTTCAAACGCCAGAAAAGGGGGAAAAGTTGGCGTTAAACGCCCATTTTCCACCCAATCCTGGCGTTCAGACGCCAAGGGAGGATCAGACACCTGAGAGTGCTGACAGTAATCCCTCTAACAAGGCTTCTTCAACCACTTCTGTAAGGAATAAACCTGCAGCATCTAAGGTTGAAGAATATAAAGCCAAGATGCCTTATCCTCAGAAACTCTGCCAAGCAGAACAGGATAAGCAATTTGCCCGCTTTGCAGACTATCTAAGGACTCTTGAAATAAAGATTCCGTTTGCAGAGGCACTTGAGCAAATACCTTCTTATGCTAAGTTCATGAAAGAGATCTTAAGCCATAAGAAGGATTGGAGAGAAACTGAAAAAGTTTTTCTCACCGAAGAATGCAGTGCAGTCATATTAAAGAGCTTACCAGAAAAGCTTCAAGATCCAGGAAGCTTTATGATACCATGCACATTAGAAGGTGCTTGCACCAAGACAGCCCTATATGATCTTGGAGCAAGCATCAATCTAATACCTGCATCCACTATCAGAAAGCTTGGGTTGACTGGAAAAGTCAAACCAACCCGGATATGTCTCCAACTTGCTGATGGCTCCATTAAATACCCATCAGGCATAATAGAGGATATGATTGTCAAAGTTGGGCCGTTTGCCTTTCCAACTGACTTTGTGGTGCTGGAAATGGAGGAGCACAAGAGTGCAACTCTCATTCTAGGAAGACCTTTCTTAGCAACTGGACGAACTCTCATTGATGTACAAAAAGGGGAAGTAACCCTGAGAGTCAATGAGGATGAGTTCAAGTTGAATGCTGTAAAAGCTATGCAGCATCCAGACACACCAAATGACTGCATGGGCGCTGACATTATTGACTCTCTGGTAGAAGAGATCAATATGACTGAAAGCCTAGAATCAGAGCTTGAAGACATCTTCAAAGATGCTCAACCTGATCAAGAAGAACCAGAGGAAACAAAGGAATTTTCGAAAATTCCTCAGGAGGAGGATAAGCCTCCCAAACCTGAACTCAAACCACTACCACCATCCCTGAAATATGCATTTCTGGGAGGGGGTGAAACTTTTCCAATGATTATAAGCTCTGCTTTAAATTCACAGGAAGAGGAAGCACTGATTCAAGTGCTAAGGACACACAAGACAGCTCTTGGGTGGTCCATAAGTGATCTTAAGGGCATTAGCCCAGCTAGATGCATGCACAAGATCCTATTGGAGGATAATGCCAAACCAGTGGTCCAACCACAGAGGAGGCTAAATCCAGCCATGAAAGAGGTGGTGCAGAAAGAGGTCACTAAATTACTAGAGGCTGGGATTATTTATCCTATTTCTGCTAGCCCCTGGGTGAGCCCTGTCCAAGTTGTCCCCAAAAAGGGAGGCATGACAGTGGTTCATAATGAAAAAAATGAACTGGTTCCTACAAGAACAGTCACAGGGTGGCGTATGTGTATTGACTACAGAAGGCTCAATACAGCCACCAGAAAGGATCATTTTTCTTTACCATTCATAGACCAAATGCTAGAAAGACTAGCTGGCCATGATTATTACTGCTTTTTGGATGGCTATTCAGGTTACAACCAAATTGCAGTAGATCCTCAGGACCAAGAGAAAACAGCATTCACTTGCCCTTCTGGCGTGTTTGCCTACAGAAGGATGCCTTTTGGTCTGTGCAATGCACCTGCAACCTTTCAGAGGTGCATGCTCTCTATCTTCTCAGATATGGTAGAGAAATTTCTGGAAGTCTTCATGGATGACTTCTCAGTATATGGAGACTCATTCAGCTCCTGTCTTAACCACTTAGCACTTGTCCTGAAAAGGTGCCAAGAGACTAACCTGGTTTTAAACTGGGAGAAATGTCACTTTATGGTGACTGAAGGAATTGTCCTTGGGCACAAGATTTCAAGCAGGGGAATAGAGGTGGATAAGGCAAAGGTAGAGGTAATTGAAAGATTACCACCACCTGCCAATGTTAAGGCAATCAGAAGCTTTCTGGGGCATGCAGGATTCTACAGAAGGTTTATAAAGGATTTTTCGAAAATTGCAAAACCTCTGAGTAACCTGTTAGCTGCTGACACACCATTTGTGTTTGACACACAGTGTCTGCAGGCATTTGAGACCCTGAAAGCTAAGCTGGTCACAGCACCAGTCATCTCTGCACCAGATTGGACATTGCCATTTGAATTAATGTGTGATGCCAGTGACCATGCCATTGGTGCAGTGTTGGGATAGAGGCATAACAAGCTTCTGCACGTCATTTATTATGCTAGCCATGTTCTAAATGACGCACAGAAGAACTACACAACCACAGAAAAAGAGTTACTTGCAGTGGTTTATGCCATTGACAAGTTTAGATCATATCTAGTGGGATCCAAAGTGGTTGTGTACACTGACCATGCTGCTCTTAAATACTTACTCACAAAGCAGGATTCAAAACCCAGGCTTATCAGATGGGTGTTGCTTCTGCAAGAGTTTGATATAGAAATAAGAGACAGAAAAGGGACAGAAAACCAAGTAGCTGACCATCTATCCTGGATAGAACCAGTAGCTGGGGCGTCCCTCCCTTCTACTGAGATCTCTGAGACTTTCCCAGATGAGCAACTCTTTGCCATTCAGGAAGCTCCATGGTTTGCAGATATTGCAAATTATAAAGCTGTGAGGTTCATACCCAAGGAGTACAGCAGCGTGCAAAGAAATAAATTAATTTCAGATGCCAAGTACTACCTCTGGGATGAACCATATCTCTTTAAGAGATGTGCTGACGGAGTGATCCGCAGATGTGTACCCAGAGAAGAAGCACAAAGGATCCTATGGCATTGCCATGGATCACAATATGGAGGACACTTTGGAAGTGAGCGAACAGCCACTAAAGTCCTCCAATGTGGCTTCTACTGGCCTACTCTCTATAAAGATTCCCGAGAGTTTGTGCGTAACTGTGACAGTTGCCAAAGAGCTGGTAACTTGCCTCACGGATATGCCATGCCTCAACAAGGGATATTAGAGATAGAGTTGTTTGATGTATGGGGCATTGACTTTATGGGGCCATTCCCACCATCATACTCAAACACTTATATTCTGGTGGCAGTGGACTATGTATCTAAGTGGGTAGAAGCAATTGCTACACCCACTAATGATACCAAGACCGTGCTAAAATTCCTCCAGAAACACATCTTCAGCAGGTTTGGTGTTCCCAGAGTACTAATCAGTGACGGGGGCACCCATTTCTGCAATAGACAGCTATACTCTGCTATGGTTAGATATGGAATTAGCCACAAAGTGGCAACTCCGTATCATCCACAGACAAATGGGCAGGCTGAGGTCTCTAACAGAGAGCTAAAAAGAATCCTGGAACGGACTGTGATGGCCCGAAGAAAGGATTGGGCAAAGAGCTTGGATGATGCTCTGTGGGCATACAGAACAGCATTCAAGACTCCTATAGGAACCTCTCCATACCAACTGGTGTATGGGAAGGCCTGTCATCTGCCCGTGGAACTGGAACATAAAGCCTACTGGGCAACCAGATTCCTAAACATGGATGCTCAGTTAGCTGGTGAAAAAATATTGCTCCAGCTAAATGAGCTAGAGGAGTTCAGACTCAATGCCTTTGAAAATGCAAAAATTTATAAGGAAAAGGCAAAGAAATGGCATGACAAGAAGTTGCCAACCAGAGTCTTTGAGCCAGGACAAAAAGTTCTGCTCTTCAACTCTAGGCTCAGACTGTTTCCAGGAAAACTCAAATCCCGGTGGAGGGGTCCGTATGTGATTACAGGAGTATCACCATATGGATATGTTGAGCTTCAGGATATGGATTCTAACAAAAAGTTCATTGTTAATGGACAGAGAATCAAGCATTATCTTGAAGGCAATTTTGAGCAGGAATGCTCAAAACTGAGACTTGAGTGATTCTCAGTAAAGGTCCAGCTAAAGACAGTAAAGAAGCGCTTGCTGGGAGGCAACCCAGTCATTAGGAGATTGTATGAATTGTTCTTACAGAGGCAAGTATCAAAAATGAAGGAATTCACAGAGTTACAGAAGGATTCAGCTCAAAAAGCAGAGAAAAAGAGCTTACTGGCGAAAAAACGCCAGTAAGGGGCATTTTGGGCGTTAAACGCCAGAATGGGTACCATTCTGGGCGTTTAACGCCAGGAATGGTGCCATTTTGGGCGTTAAACGCCAGAATGGGCACCATTCTGGGCGTTTAACGCCAGGTGTGCAGCATCCTGGGCGTTCAAAAAAACGCCCAGTGATAAAGGATTTCTGGCGTTTAACGCCAGCCAGGGCACCTGACTGGGCGTTAAACGCCCAAAAGGGGCACCAAATGGGCGTTAAACGCCAGAATGGGTGCCATTCTGGGCGTTTAACGCCAGAAAGGTGGGGGGGACCACAATTTTGTTTTCAAATCAAATTTTTTCAAACTTTCCTTTTCTTACCCATATTTTTCTGCAAAAGTACATTTCAATCTCTCATCATTCACTTTCAAATTTTCAAATATCTAAAATCACTCTTCAAATCTCTCAATTCATTCCCAAATTTTGTTCAAAAAAATCACCCTTTATTCAATCTCTTTCCATATCTTCTCAAATCTCCTTTCAAATTTCTCTTTTTTTTCGAAAACTCCCCTCCCCACCTTATAAATACACGTTTGGATCCCTCTTTCCACCACACCATTCGAATTTTCTCTTCCTCTCTCTCTCTTCTTTCTTTTCTTTTGCTTGAGGACAAGCAAACCTCTAAGTTTGGTGTGCTTTTCCGTGATCACTAAGCCAAGATTCATCAAGATCATGGCTCCTAAGGGAAAACAAACCAATTTAAGAGGAAAGAAAGAGAATAATCCAAAGAATCTTTGGAATCAAGAGAAGTTCTTAACCAAAGAACATGAAGACCATTATCACAAAATAATGGGTCTGAGGTCAGTGATCCCGGAAGTTAAATTTGATCTGAAAGAAGATGAATATCCGGGGATCCAAGAGCAAATTCGAAACAGAGGATGGGAAGTTCTAACCAATCCTGAAATAAAGGTTGGAAGGAACATGGTTCAGGAATTCTACTCAAATCTGTGGCTAACAGATAAGCAGAGAATGACTGGAACTGCTTACCATACCTACAGAACCATGGTCAGAGGGAAAGTTATGTACTTCCATCTGGACAAAATAAGAGAAATCTTCAAAGTACCTCAACTGCAAGATGATCCTGATTCCTTCAATAGGAGGATGGTGAGAGCAGATAAAGGGTTGGATCAAGTTCTAGAGGACATATGCCTCCCTGGAACTAAGTGGATAACCAATTCAAAGGGTGTCCCAAACCAACTCAAGAGGGGAGACCTCAAACCAATTGCAAGAGGTTGGCTAGACTTTATTGGGCGTTCCATATTGCCCACTAGCAACCGTTCTGAGGTCACCATCAAGAGAGCAGTGATGATTCATTGCATTATGCTTGGAAAAGAAGTGGAGGTTCATCATGTGATTGCTTGTGAGATCTACACAATTGCAAATAAGAA
Organism: Arachis hypogaea; assembly: GCF_003086295.3. NCBI lineage: Eukaryota > Viridiplantae > Streptophyta > Magnoliopsida > Fabales > Fabaceae > Arachis > Arachis hypogaea. The sequence continues at coordinate 80,823,088 of NC_092039.1, read as the reverse complement.
TTCCACTGAAGCCAAATTGGCTTACCCAAGCTTGATCTCCTTGCTCTGTAAAGAGGCTGGGGTGAAGATGGGAGTAGATGAGTTCATACCCATTGAACACCCAATCACCAAGAAGTCAATGGAAGGACAAATGCAAGACAATTCTATCAAGAGGAGGGCGCAGGAATTCCTCCCTGAATTCCCAAGAATTGACTACTGGACCAGCCTAGAAGCATCTATTACCAAATTGCAAGAGACTATGGAGCAACTGAAGGAAGAACAGCAGAATCAGAACTGCATGTTCTGCAAATTGCTGAAGGAACAAGAGAAGCAGGGGCGTGAACTCCAAGAGATGAAACGCCAAAAGTTCTCCTCTCAAGCTGAGGGAGCATCCACTTCTCAAAATCAAGGTTGTTGAGTCCTAACTCTGTGAAAACCTCTATCATTAGGAGCCTATGTTTTTGCGTTTTTTTTCTTTTGTTTTCTATTTTTAATTTTTTTAGTCTCATCTTATATTTATCTTTGAGTCTTGTTCTTAATTCATAGTTAATAAAATTAAAATTTTATGCCTTAAAGCTATGAATGTCCTATGAATCCATCACCTCTCTTAAATGAAAAATGCTTTAATCACAAAAGAACAAGAAGTACAGGATTTCGAAATTTATCCTTGAAACTAGTTGAATTAGTTTGATGTGGTGACAATACTTTTTGTTTTCTGAATGAATGCTTGAACAGTGCATATGTCTTTTGAACTTGTTGTTTTGAGAATGTTAAAATTGTTGGCTCTTGAAAGAATGAGGAAAAAGAGAACTGTTATTGAGGATCTGAAAAATCATCAAATTGATTCTTGAAGCAAGAAAAAGCAGTGATTCAAAAAAAATCGAAAAAAAGGGAAGAGAGAAAGAAAAAGAAAAAGAAAGAAATAAAGTTGTGATCCAAGGCAAAAAGAGTGTGCTTAAGAACCCTGGACACCTCTAATTGGGGACTCTGGCAAAGCTGGGTCACAATCTGAAAAGGTTCACCCAATTATGTGTCTGTGGCATGTATGTATCCGGTGGTAATACTGGAAGACAGAGTGCTTTGGGCCACAGCCAAGACTCATACACTAGCTATGTTCAAGAATCATTATACCCAACTAAGAGAATCAATAACACTATCTGAGTTCTGAGTTCTTATAGATGCCAATCATTCTGAACTTCAAGGGATAGAGTGAGGTGCCAAAACTGTTCGGAGGCAAAAAGCTACTAGTCCCGCTCATCTAATTGGAGCTATGTTTCCTTGATATTTTGGAGTCTATAGTATATTCTCTTCTTTTTATCCTATCTTGATTTTCAGTTGCTTGGGGACAAGCAACAATTTAAGTTTGGTGTTGTGATGAGCGGATAATTTGTACGCTTTTTGGCATTGTTTTTAGTATGTTTTTAGTATATTTTAGTTAGTTTTTAGTATATTTTTATTATTTTTTAGTTAAAATTCACTTTTCTAGACTTTACTATGAGTTTGTGTGTTTTTCTGTGATTTCAGGTATTTTCTGGCTGAAATTGAGGGTCCTGAGCAAAAATCTGATTCAGAGACTGAAAAGGACTGCAGATGCTGCTGGATTCTGACCTCCCTGCACTCGAAGTGGATTTTCTGGAGCTACAGAAGCCCAATTGGCGCGCTCTCAACGGCATTGGAAAGTAGACATCCTGGGCTTTCCAGCAATATATGATAGTCCATACTTTGCCCAAGATTTGATGGCCCAAACCGGCGTGGCAAATCAGCCTCAGAAATTCCAGCGTTTAACGCTGGAACTGGCATAAAACTTGGAGTTAAACGCCCAAACTGGCATAAAAGCTGGCGTTTAACTCTAGAATAGGTCTCTACACGAAAATGCTTCATTGCTCAGCCCAAGCACACACTAAGTGGACCCAGAAGTGGATTTTTACGTCATTTACTCATTTCTGTATACCCTAGGTTACTAGTTTACTATTAATAGGATCTTTTGACATTGTATCTGTACCTGATGACATTTTACACCTTTCTTTGTGTACTTTCCACAGCATGAGTCTCTAAACCCCATGGTTGGGGGTGAGGAGCTCTGCTGTGTCTTGATGGATTAATGCAATTACTACTGTTTCTCATTCAATCATGCTTGCTTCCATTCTAAGATAATACTTGTTCTTAACCCGGATGAATGTGATGATCTGTGACAATCATCATCATTCTCAACTATGAACGTGTGCTTGACAACCACCTCCGTTCTACCTTAGATTAAGTAGTTATCTCTTGGATTCTTTAACCGGAATCTTCGTGGTATAAGCTAGAACTGATGGCGGCATTCAAGAGAATCCGGAAGGTCTAAACCTTGTCTGTGGTATTCTGAGTAGGATTCAATGATTGGATGACTGTGACGTGCTTCAAACTCCTAGCAGGCGGGGCGTTAGTGACAGACGCAAAAGAATCATTGGATTCTATTCCGGCCTGACCGAGAACCGACAGATGATTAGCCATGCTGTGACAGAGCATAGGAACATTTTCACTGAGAGGATGGGAGGTAGCCATTGACAACAGTGAAACCCTACATACAGCTTGCCATGGAAGGAGCCTTGCGTGTTTGAAGAAGAAGACAGTAGGAAAGCAGAGATTCAGAAGATGGAGCATCTCCAAAACCTCAACCTATTCTCCATTACTGCAAAACAAGTAATCATTTCATGTTCTTTTGTTCTTTTTCACAATCAATCCTGATAATTTCTGATATCCTGACTAAGATTTACAAGATAACCATAGCTTGCTTCAAGCCGACAATCTCCGTGGGATCGACCCTTGCTCACGCAAGGTATTACTTGGACGACCAAGTGCACTTGCTGGTTAGTTGTGCGGAGTTGCAAAAGTGTGATTGCAATTTCGTGCACCACTTAACAAAACCATTTATGGCGCCTGGTACTTAACTATCACTACTACCCTTCAATCTTTTGGTTTTACAGTGACTAAATCTGACCCCTTCCTGGTTACTAGATATGCTTCTAATTCTACCATTTATATTCTTATTTATGTTGATAATATGCTTGCTACTGGAGATAATGAAACTAAAATAAAAATTGTTCTTAACAACTTCATTTTACTTTCTTATTGAAGGACTTAGGTGGGCTTAATTTTTTTTTCTTAGGCATAGAAGCTATAAAACATTCAACTTCCTGAATTTCTTTGAACCAAACTAAATACATACATAATCTTTTAACATGTGCTGGTACGAATGAATCCAAACCAAGTATGACTCTAATAGTAAGCTCACTTAGATTGATTGCAAATGCTGGAACTCCCTTTGAAAATCAAACTTTATTTCTCTCTATTGTGGGAGGGTTACAATATACAATAATGACAGAATTTGATATTAGTTTTTCAGTGAATTTATGTCCAAAGTATACCAAGAACACTGGGCTGCAGTCAAACGAGTCCTATAATACTTAGCAGGTATTCTAAGTTGACATTGCAATTTTACAGATGCACTGATTTAAGATTTTCTGCTTTTTCATACTCAAATTGGATGAGTAATCTTGATAATAGGAAGTTTATAATAGAATTTTGTGTGTACTATGGTTTAAATTTGGTGTCTTAGAAGAGCAACAAACAACTCATTGTCAATAAAAGCTAACTAAAACTGAATATAGAGCCTTAGCAGCAGTATTCATGTAGTTCATTTGGATTCAAAATCTTCTTGCTGAATTACATCAGCCTTGTTCATCTCTCCCAACTATTTTTCTTTCCTGATCATAAATTTTTTATTCTTAATTTATCTATACATTTGGTTTCATATCCCTTTTCTATTTTTTCAAACTCTACACATACATAATTATGTAATTAGCCTTTAAAAGAGAATAAAGATCACAGGCACAAAATTGAAGCTGTATCAAAAGAGTTCTTTGGTTACTATGACACAGAGCACACCAAGAATGTTAGGCTGTTAGAGATTGAAAAGAGGTCTTTATCCACCACACAGAGCAGTTATTCATTATTGTTTTACTCTTCATAAAAAGAACAAATGTTTTGTGCTTTTGGTTATAAATTTTTTTAAGAAATCATTCAAGTTAATCTCTATCATAATCTCAATTAAAGAGTGATAACTTTTTATGATTAGTGAGAGATATAGACAAGATTAAAAGGCCTTAGCACGTAACACTGATTAATCTCACATTGAAACCTTTTTGGTGGTAAGATAACTTGTGCTTGTTTTTGTGGGTTGATCATATGACAATATGGAAGAGTTTTCAATATTATGAGTTGATCATGATAAAATAACAGGTTATTATTTTGTGTTTGTAAGATTAGAAGAATTTGTAAAGTTTTTTATTGTTATTTTTATGTCCAACGAAGAATAAAAAAAGAACAAAGGAACGAAGGAAAAACAAAGGCTACTGAATTTTGAATCGGGCAATGAAGATATTCAAGCTCTTTCGAAGGCTAATAATATAAGCGGACAATTCTATGAGTATCAGATTTTTGTACGGGGAGAATAAAAAGGAATGTATAATCTACTTTAAAAATTAATAAAAATAAAATAGCACATTCTTTTAAGTAAGTAGTATCTTTATCAAAGAGAATTTTGTTTCTTTTCACTATTCTTTTCTACCAGAACATAGTTAGGGAGAGTTAAGTATCAATTTGTTGCACAAAAGATTCAGAAACTAAAAAAAAAAATTTTAAAGATGTTATCGACAAACTATCCGTAAATAATTTTAAAATACAATAAAAAGAATCAATAAATATTATATCTTTTGTAAGTAATAAAAAGTTTTTGTATTTAATAAACGGCATATTTATTTGATTTAAAGTTTTGTGATATTTGAATAAATATTTAGAAGGTACATAAAAAAATTTGGATTAAAATTTGATCTCTAGATTCTTTTTTTATTTAAAAAAAGTTATCATTCACAATAATTTTTCGAAAAAAAATTCACTTGATACAAAATTACTCAATTTTAAGAATGAAAATATCTTATTTTTCTAATAATGATTGCAAAAACTTATATAAATAAAATTATTTTTTAAAATATATATTTAATATCTAATTCTTTTTATTATTTTTTTAAATTTTTCGAAAATTTATTTTTCATTAACGTTTTTTGTCAACTATACGAATTTTTGGGTAATATTTTAGTTATTTACTCCTTTTTTATGTAGAATTTGAGGGAATAAAAAGAAAAATAAAACTAAATATGCGAATAAATTAGGAACGAAATATTTATGACAAGGATATATATATATATATATATATATATATATATATATATATATATATATATATATATATATATATTGATGAGATATGAAAAATTTTAAAAAGGGTCAATTTTAGAGTAAATAGATAAAAATATACCTCAAAAAGTTTTAGAATCACAAAAATATACATAATAGAATCAAAATTGTAATGTAGACATCAAAATGGCTTTTGATGGATAAAAGTAACATGCCATTAGTAGAGTTCTGTTTTCGTTAAATTAATTATGTACGTGGCATATATAGGATGTGATTATATGGCACTCTTTATTATCATTTTAGTGTTTTAGAGGTGGAAATTAACAATTTTAATTTTTAAGAAATAATAGATAAGAAATATCTAAAGGTTGGGATGCTCTAATAAATAGATGGAACTCTAAGTTTATCCCATTGTAAAGAGGTGAGAAAACGAGAGATTGAGAGTGAAATTATGTCCTGAGCATAGGAAGAGATTATCATGATCGAAGAACAGTATAAGTGATATTGGTAGATCATCCATTTTAATTGGGTATATCAAAGAGAAACAAGAAAAAATAACCTTTCAATGGATATTTTATCTTACGCACTTTTTATGGTTATAGTTTTATGGTAAATAAAAAAGACAAAGCTTCAAGGTTAAGCATCTTAACAAGAGATATTATCTATAAATAAAAAGAACAAATCAGATTAGATTCTCGTCAATTCTAAATAATATCAAATATGAAGAAAAGTAGAGAATTAAAAGATGATTCTATAATTAATATTATTGGTGAGCTAAAAAATACTGTATCAAGTCTTTCTCAAATACCATTAATATCATATACTAATGATGATAGTAAGTGTGTTTTTATTCCACGTTATTTGAAAGAAATAAAATGATTATTTTTAATTTTCTGATTGTGTAGGTGTTCATTCTTGAATTTGATAATACTTTAATATTATTGTCTGATTGTTTTTGAAACAAAACAAAAACAAACAAATTAGAAAAAGATTTTTTTTTTTTACTTTTGTCACAGGTAATTTATTTCCTTTTAAATAACTTTTGTTTTTAATACTTGATAATAAGACTAGTTTTAGCATCACCCTAAATTAATAATGATGATAATAAATAATTATATTTTATCTTTAGTTTAATACTTATAATTAATGTGTATTATTTTTTGTATTATTGTCTTTTATTTATTTATTTTCATAATAGGACCAACAACCAAAAGAAAAAGGAGTTCGACAAAGTGTCTTAAAACTCATAGTTTAAGCTACGAGGATCGGCTGCCAATAAGATTAAATAAGCATCGTCAAGCAATTAGTTCCAATCGAACCAAGTTAAGTAGTCACTTATAGACTTTAGTTAGAAATCGTCAAGCAATTAGTTCCAATCGAACCAAGTTAAGTAGTCACTTATAGACTTTAGTTAGAAATGTACATCTTATTCCATTGACATACACAAATTAGCATAAACTTAAAGATAATTAAAAAGATTTGTAGAAAACTACCATTGTATTACATTTTTTACCTCTTTTAACTTAGGTGTTTTTTTTATTGATCTTAAAAATTAAGTATTAATTACTGCATCATGGTGCAGGAAAGTTTGATATTGGAATAGGAGTTAAAGGGTGAGTTTTCAAAACCAAATTCATTTTGGAGGATATATAAAAGTCCGTTAAAAAAGTAATATTTTAAAAAAATATGCTACTAATTTATAATATAAAGAATTGTCCTCGTATTATTTCACTTGAATATTAGAAGATTTTTGTTCAATTTTAAAGGCTTAATATGATTAATGTATATTAATTCTTAGCATGTAATTTTTATGATATTATAATAATTAGTTATACTATCTAATTTTTTGTTTGTGTATTTTTAGATTTAATTATTTAATTATATTTTTATGATTTTAAAGGAACAAAACAAGAAGAATAAAGCTAGTAAAGTAAAGAATACAAGTCAACATGTAAGAGGATAAAAAATATTTGCTAAAATACGTGAAGAGGAGATAGAATTAATTTGTTCACACTTGTCTTATTTATATGTTTTTTTTTAGTTGATTGTGTTTTTTTTCAATAGACAATGAAAAATCTTGATAAAAGAGAACTATTTCGAATAAACATATTCCTTTTACGCACAAGCCAAGAAATAAAAAACTAATGAGCGAAGGAACAAGCAAAATTTTTGTAAAATATGTATTTTTTTAATATATATAATTTTTAGTGATATAGATTTTTTGTCATAAATAAATGTTGTTTGAATTTTGAATTTTAGTTAGAGCTTAAAAATGCCATAGTTTTACATCCTAAAAAATTAGAAAACACAAATTAAGATGATATATTTTAGTTAGTGATATTATATTTTAAACTGTATTATCTATTTAAAACTTTCTAAAAGAATTGAAAATAACATAAATATTTGATTATTAATAATAAAAGTTATGTCAAGTGATATATTTATGTATGATACTCTAATTTTATCATGTTTGGCTAAATAAAATATAATGTCAGACAATAAATTAAAGTTTGTCTAAATTAAAATATATGTATGTGCATGCACACAAAGTATTTACATTTTGCAGCTGTATGTATATATATTATGTATGTATAGATATATATTAATTATTCCCTCAACAGTCAAAATAAATCAAAGTCATTTATATTATGTGTAGTCTAATAATTTTTTATATTTTTATATTTTAGATTTCAAGTAAATCAAAGTTAAATAGTAAAAATATTTTAGAATTATTTATTATACTAGAAGGTATTTGTAAGTCTCATACTAAATCATTATCTCGAATAAGGAGAAAAAATATGATTCTTTAACCTAAAAAAAAGGTATATTTATACCTAAAATTAAAGAAGTTAAAATAGCATTTATAATGCATATTTTATAATAATCATATTGAGATTTATTATAAAAATATTAGTATTGGTGTCTTAAAAATAGTTATTATGTTTTTGCAAATTTTTTGTTTTTTTTTATTTAAGAGGTTCTTGACTTGAAACTGGAAAAAATAAAACATGATCAGCATAAAAAAAGTAAAAAAGAGAGAAAGAGAGAAAGAAAGAAAGTGATATGCTAGTAATATTGAGATGATAAATTAAGAAAGATTTAGATTTTATATTCTAATTTATTTGTTTGAATTATTAATATTGATTGATAACGACAAATTAAAAAAAGGAAATCTAGTTTGCTTATTAGTTTTCTTTTTATTATACTTTGTATCTATTATGAATTTATCTTCAATGTCTTGTCTATTTAAATTAGTGATAATACCCTTTTAATGTTAAATGTAAAAATAAATAAATTGTTACATATTAAAATGCAAAAATAGTAAATAGATACTACAGATATAAATGTTACCAAAAATTTATGGTAATATTTTTTTTATTGTTAACAAAAATAATTTTTTGTAATATTTATTAGAGTGTTGTTATAAAAGATTTAATATAATATTTTTTAAAATATTATTATAAAAATTTATTGTGATATTTTTTTAAATGTTATAAAAAATATCTATGATAATATTTTTTTATATGTTATAAAAAATATCTATTGTAATATTTTTTTAAGTGTTATTACGAATGATTTATTATAACATTTTTTATAATATTACTATAAAATATCTTTTATAATATTTTTACTAAATATTATTAAATTTTTTTAAAAGATATTAATAAAACTTTTTAGTAATATAAAATATATTTAATATTTATTAAAATATTATTAATATACCTAAATAATATTTTAATATAATTTAATAATATTTTTTAAATATTAGTAAAAATCAAATATATAATAGTGAATCAACAAACTCAATAGTTGTGCATTTACATTCTATTTTTTTTTTAACATACAAAAATTTAATGACATCAATTCATTAGTTATATAACCTTAGTTAAACCAAGAAATTTAAAGTGGTTCAGCATAAATTATATTAACTTGAAATGCATATAACCGTTTTTATACAACGCGCAGAATTTATTTGAATTGCATTCATACAATACAACAGAATGGTATATCATTTAGGGTTGCATTTTTAAAAAATTGATAAGTCGAAAAATAATATGATTATTTATATTTTGATAATATCACTCTTTTCTATAAATATATATAAATATATAATAAAAAAGATTAAAGACTTATTTAGATGAATTTTTTAATAAAAAGATTTATTTTATAAAAGATCTTTTAAAAAAATAAAAATAATTTTATAATTAGATATCTTATGTAAAAATATTTTTTGTTTATTAATTATGTTTTGATATATATTTCCTATTTTTTATATTTTTATTTTTATCTTTAAAAAAATTATCAAACATACTAAAAGAACAAAATCTTTTTGTTAAAAGTGATTTTTTAACGATTTAATAATACCGAAATAAATTCTAAATATAAAATGATTTTATAGCTAGAAAATTAGAGTGATAATATTATTTTTTTAATAAGCCGGATTTGCTTTCATAATATAAAATTTAAATTATTACTACTCTGTCATATATCCCATCACCACCGTAAATGACGATTCCACTCCCTTCTTTATTTTTTTTAGCTATTTTAATTATTATCCTATTTTTAAGTAAATAAAGTTAAATATCTCTATTGATCTGAAAATCATAAGAAGCCACAAAGTTTTCATTCTTTATCTAGAAAGTCAGAAAATATGTTTAGGGTAATAAATTAAGTGTTTATTTGGGAGTTATTATATTAATAAAAAAAATTTAATAAAAAATATTTTTTTAGTGTATTTAATAAATTTTTAATAATAAAAATAAAATTATTAAAAAATTAAAAAAATATTTTTTTGAAAGGTTACAATTTACATCTTATTTTAAAAATTTTTTTAAAAAAATATTTTTCACATAATAAATAACAAAAGAACTTTTATTTTATTTACTAAATATAATTGATAGATAAAAATTTTTTAATGTAAAATATTCAAATATAAAATTAATTTTAAAAAAAAGGCACTTTATCTATTATTTTTAACTTTTAAGGGATTAATTTGTCAAATTAAAGAAGCACCAGGACTATTTTGGAGTTTCACTTTATAATTCCGAGTCCAGTCTGCTATATAGTATATATACACCGAGGCAGTGAGGCACTAACCACCATCGTCACGCTTTTCATCTTCTCTACATCCCGAGACATCATGACGATTCACATCCGCGACTACGGCGACACCCACACCATGTACGAAGTCATCTTCCATGGAAACTTCATCGAGACCTGCCGAACCTCTAACCCTTCCATAGTCGACGGCTGGGTCCAAGTCATGAGCAGCCACTTCGGCTTCAGCAGCAACCACAACCGCCTCATCGGCCTCGACATCGAATGGAATCCAAACACTCAGCGTAACGCGCCTCGTAACCCCGTGGCTACACTCCAACTCTGCCAGGGCGAGAACTGCCTCGTCTACCAGATCTTGCACGCGCCTTACATCCCGCAGTCGCTGGTGGATTTTCTCAGAAGCTGCAATAACACGTTCGTTGGGGCTGGGATCGAGGCGGACGCTCAGAAGCTTCTAGAAGACTACAACCTCCACGTGACAAACTGCACGGACCTTCGGATGCTTGCGGAGCACGTGCTGGGGGAGAGAGAGATGAGGAATGCGGGGCTGAAGACGCTGGCTGCGAGGGTTATGGGGGTCGAGCTGGAGAAGCCGTGGTACATCACGAGGAGCTGTTGGGATGCTGAGTGGCTTAATCTTCAGCAGGTGCAGTACGCTTGCGTGGACGCGTTCGTCTCTTATGAGGTTGGGAGGAGGCTGTTTTTTTGGTCCGGGAATACTTCCAATAGGTTTTGATTTCAATGGGATTTGAGTTGATTGCTCATTAGCTTGACTATGTTTAATTTCGTGCTTTGGATTTTTCTCCCTTTTTCAGGGATTTTATTTTGTTGATTCCGTTTTTACGACTAGATTGCCTTAATTCCATGTCTGATTGCTTATGATTATCAAAATGTGAAGCATTTTTTGCCTTTGTTCGTAGTTTTTTCTCTAATGTGTGAATATGCTGTGGTTTGACATCGTGAACACTAGTTATAAGCGGAGGTGGCGGGTATATGGTGGAGAGTAGGTGTGTGGAAGTGTGCTGTATTTGGTGTGGTATTTCTTTCTTTCTTTAGTAGCTGAGTGTGCTGCTAGTGGCGGTTCAGCCTTGTAGGCGCAGCATAAGTGGGTAGTACACTGTTACTATGTATGTGCGCGCCGTTGGTGGTGTACGGGCCCTAGTTGGACGAGGATAATTTTATGATATCTTTTAAATTGTTGCTTAATTTGTCTAAATATTGGCTAATTTTTTGTTATATGAGAGAAATTGTAACTGGATTTATTTTTTTATGTTTGTGTTAAACATTTAGTTATAGACACCGTAGTCATGATCATAAATTATATGCAATACATAAAATTGGAGATATTCTTCATGTTTAAGTTTGTTTAGTTTGTCTTCGCTGATCATGAAATTCCCCATAAGTCGTTCCCAAAAGTTTCTTTTCCTCATTAAATATGAGCAATTTTTTAAAAGTACCCTTTCATAGGGTTTGAATGCACGGAGACAATATAGGTGGTGAATATTATGTGCATCTTCAAAATCAAAAGTAAAGTGGTAAACTTGTGTTTGTTTACACTTTTTTTTGTGTGTAATTTAGACCCATATTCTCGTTGATATAAACTATATCCCTTATTTTGAGTAAGATGATCATATCTCTTTAATATGAAAAAAATTTTGAATTTAAGGGGCATCAATCAAAATTATTACCCTAAAAAGAAAAGATCGATCACTCTAAATCATCTTAGAAAAATAATTGACTTACATGTAATCGATACTTAGCGTGAAGATTCAATTTTATTCCTCAGTCTATGTTCCTGCATCCTCCCGTACCTTTAAAACCAAAGTTTAACGGATTTTAATATAAAAAATATAAAAAATAATTAATATTTATCTCAATTAATTTAGATTGATTAAGTGATTATTTTACTCATTCATTTAAACAAATATAAAAAAATTTAATAATAACTAGTGGCAGATTCATTACCTTAAGACTCAATACAAATAAAGTCTATTGTCCCTCTCAAATTGAATTTATTTTGTTAGCTAAAGATTGTCACGAGTACTTGTGGAGGTATTCTTTTTCCACCTTTCACCCCGCTTTTAAAAAATGTCTTATGTTTTGTTTTCTCTTTATCTTTATCGTAAGTATCCATTTATTATCCCCTCAAAGAACTAGATACCCACAGGTATTTTTGGATATTTTTTGAAAAATTTTTAAAAAATAAAAAAATATAATATAATAATCATAAAATAATTAATTCAATATAATTTAATATAATTCATAAAATATTTATTATAAAAAATAATAATTTAAAAAAATATATAAAAATATCTTTCACCATAATAACAACATAATTTTTTGGGTAAAACTTAACAATGTAGTGATAGATTTGGGCGACAAAAAAGTGAAGGAGAGAGAAAGAGATTAAGATGAGTATGAAAGAAAGAAGAATTTAAATTGAAGGAGGAATTAGAGTTACTAAATTTAAGAAAGTTAGGGTAAATTTATGTATATATAAATAAATTCAAGTGGATTTAACGAGTTCTTTAGAGCAGGTATTTATGTTAACGTCTATTTATTCACGTGGGTGGGTCTCCACCCATAGGATTTTATTTATATGTCTTCATCTAGCCTAAAATCGCAAGTAATCTCTGAAAATATCCGTTTTGGCTCGTTTTTTATCATCTCTATTGGTAGTATTTGTTGGTTCGTAATGTAAAGCTACTCTAACTACTTATTAGTAAAAATTTTAAGATAATCAAAGTCTAAGCAATATTATTCTCTTATAAAACTGTAAGAATCGTGAATTAATTAACCGATTAATTAACGTAAAATAATAATAATTTAATTGCCCGAAATAGGTTTAAAATTTTAGAATATTAATTAGAAAATTTAAATATGATGTATGGATTCAATAAACTTTTTTGAGTTGGAAAATGTAATTTTCTTCGAAAAATTGCGTAAAAACGCATACCGATAAATTGACCAGCTGTACCGGCTTAAATATATTCGGTACTATGCGAGAATAATTAAAAATAGTAGAAAACCTTAGAAAAATATTTAGAATTAAAAATTGGGCACTAATTTTAAAGGTTTGGCCTAAAGTTAGGACAAACGGACCAAAAACGCTAACGAATTAGACCGAACCCAAATTGGACCCAAGCCCAACACATATATATACCCTTAAGTGAGGACATTCAGGCTCATAACCCTCCATTACACAAACACACCAGCTGCTGAGAAGAGAGAAAGACGAAGGAAAAATACTATTCACTTCTCTCTTCAATCCATCATATCTTGAGCTACGGTGCTCCGATTCACGTGTCGTCAGTTGCTACGCGAAGCTCTTGCCGAGCCCGTTAGTTCTATTCCACTTGTGTAGGTAAGAACTTGAAATTCTCTTCCTAATTTCATGCCCTTGTGAAATTCAAATTTTTGGATTTTAGTTTTGAGTGAAATCTTGTGTTTTTGGGTATTTAGGTACACTCTATCACTTGGTTTTCAGTGGGTTTTGTCCTAATCAACTGTGGGTAAGGCAAGCTCACTATTATCCCTTGTAAAATTGAATAATTAAGAACCCTAGGTGTTAATTTGTGGTACATTAATGTGTATAACTTGGACTATTGATTGTTGATGCTTGTTGGAGATTGGTTGGTGGTTTGATTGAGTTTAAGAACTTGTGAAAGCTTGGTTGAGGTCAATTTGGTGATTTAGCACATATTGAGAATCGACTAAGGTATGGTTTTGGTTTTCTCTATGTAATATATAATATTTTTGGACACTTAGACTAGTTGACCATAGGATAGGATTGAAATTAATTGATGATAATTGTGATGTATGATGATTTTGATTATTGTGTTAAGTGTGATAACTAATGATGTTGAATTATGAAATTGGGTGGAATAATGATGATGGTGTGGGATGATAATGAATTGTTATGTGTGTTGATGTTGGAATATGCTTGTGAGTAATGAGATTTTTATAAAGTTGGTGATGGTGGAATATTGATGTGCAAATTGTAGAGTTGTTAAACTTATGAAGGAGAAATTGATTGGTATAAGTATTGAGTTGGTTGAATTATGATGAAAAGGTAAAGTATAGCATATGGTTGTGTTGTATGGTGAAATTGGATAGGCTTTGAATTGGTTTGGTAGAAAATTTTGGAGGTTTAATAACTTAGTGAACTTTTGGTAAAAAATCAATTTTTGATGAACTTTAACGGATCATATCTTGAGTTATTGTTTTTGAAAATTAATGCATTTTATATCAAATGAAAGATAATTTAACAAGCTTTAAAATGGTTTAAATTTGTAGAAATCCGAATTTGGTAGAAGAAGATATGATTGTTGAAAGTTTGGTGTTGAAATCTGAATTCTGTGAATGCTGCAGAATTTCTGATTTCTGGTTTGTGTCTGCACGCACACCCCGTGAATTTTTGAACCTATACGCACACACACCTTTGTGCACACGCGCACACAGGGACATGGCTACTGATGGGAGCGCTAGCACGCCCAGTGCGTGCACATAACCAACGAAATTCTGCAAGCTGTGCGCACACACACATTGGAAGGTGCATTCTGTTGAGAGCGTTCGCACGCCTTGTGCGAGCGAATAGAATAGAAAAATTTTATACTTATGCGTACGCATATGCGTACGCACACATTTTAAAAATCTTCTGGGCGTGCGCACGCACACCCCTGTGCTACGCAATGCGCTGATTTTCAACTAAAACTTGGTTTTTAACTATTTCACCTTCCCAAAGAGTGTGTAAACTTCTGTGATACCTATTTAAGAAGCTTGGGCTTATTTTCGGGCATTAAAAATATAGGAAAGGTCCTAGAAGAACTAATTAGGGTATACCTTGAAAAGTTAGAGAACGGAGGCTTAGGTTTCTAGTGTACTGAGGATGGGTTTGGTGGAGTGAGAAGGGAGAAAGATATATGAATTAAGAACTAATGAATTAATGAGTTCAGAAAGGAAATTATGAATTGATAGTGGTTGAGATGAGTCAAGGACTCGCAGTTTGAAATGATGAGTTATTGATATAATGAGATAATAAATTTTTCAAAACCACTGATGTAACATTTTTAAATTGAGATTGTTGAGACGCTATGCGCCCGGCAGGGACGGCGATTGGATCCCGCCTATCGAGGTAGCGGCGGCGGCGTAAGGGCGGTGGTTCGTCCCGCTTGCGTTGAGATGTGAGGTCTGTGGCAAGAGTATCCCGCTCGCATTCCTTCGGATAACTAGAGTGTGCAGGCACAAAATCTTGGACGGTGTTCCGAGCACCATATCTCGGGGGTTCCCAATTATGATTCCGAAGGGCGACATCTCCATGGAGATGTGTCGGGTTAGCAGTTGAACCGACAATGTGATATCACAGTTTATAGGACAGGCATTCATCATATGCATTTTTTACCTGTTTGTTTGCTTTGCCGACTTATAATTGCTTGTTTATTTGTATAACATGCCTAATTGCCTACTTGAATTAGTTGCCTTATATGCCTATACTTGTGTTTTACTTGCATTGATATTACATGTGTTTCCTACTGGGATTGAGGAGGTTCAGAAGGCGGTGGCGATGGGATCGCATGGAGGATAGGTTGGTGAAGGCTGTGGGACAGCGGAGATCTGTTAGACTAGAAAATTTCCTAAGTTAGATTACCCTTTTATTCTGTTATGGTTTTAAGTTATGCTTTACTGTTTTATTTATGCTTTAAGATGGATCTTGTGATGGATATGAAGTTCTAGGATTGCCTCTGGCATCCCGGGGTCTTATATCTTACATCATTGGGCGCTGTTAACATACTGAGAATCTCCGGTTCTCATACCATATTCTGTTGTTATTTTTCAAATGCAAGTCGCAACCCACCTCGGTGAGTTGCTTCGATGGTGATAGAGCGGAGAATCCTGGATATATTTTGGAGTCTTTTTGATTATTTTGTTTAGATCTCTCATCTTTTGTATTTACTTTTGCCTAGAGGCTTACTTTGAGAGAAAAACTTGTATAAGCTGTCTTAACTTTCAGATATTCTGTATGGTCTGTATATAGCTAGCCGGCTTAAACTCCGCGAGCCGTGGTTAGATTTTTATACTATTCTACTATTATAGTTTGTTATATTGTATCTATTTCTTGTGCGTTAAGTTAGTAGCTTCGTGTGAACGTTCACGCTTTGAAATTTTGTATTTGGGCTTATTTTTTTCATCGAGCTTCTAGCATTATTATTCCTTCTATATATATTTATGTATAAGCCTTAGAATTGTCTAACCTTTAATTAACATTTGCTTTACGGCATGAAGTAAGACTTAGGATAATTAGGTGTTACAAAAACCACATATATATTTATTATAACAATATTAATAAAAAATAAACGTTAAACACTAAATGAGTCACATTTTTTATATATGTTATAATAACTAACAATATTATATATCATAACTGTAAAATCATAATATTTTGAGAAATGATGTATAAAAAATTTAAATGTTGATAAGTTTGGATAACTTTAAAAAAAAGTAAAAAACATTTAAAAGTTATATGTTAATCTATAAGATTTTTTTTAAGAACTTGTTCATAGTTTATGATTAAATATTATATATATATATATATTATTTTATTTTATTTTATAGAGACGTATAACTTTTTTTGTATTGAAAATATTAGTGGCTATGGAGAGATTTTTACTATTAAATGATTATAGAAAAATTAAAAATAAAATTGGTTCATATTTTTCAATAATACATTTAGTTTTTGTTTTAAGTTCAAAGTAAATTATATATTCAATTTATACTTGTTTGTTTATCCTAATTATTGCATATAATAGATAATATTATTAAGCATGTTTTAAAAGAAATTATTCAATTTTATATAATTAAAAATAACCATAAGATTGAGACTAAGATGAAGTAAAATATAATAAATATATAAAGAATAAAAGTAAAATAAACAATTAAAATAAGATAAAGAAAGCAATTAAAAAAATAGCACAAGGTAAAAAAGGCAATGCGTATAATTAATAAAAATACATTGAAAAAATTTAGTATAATCAATGAATAAAAAAGATGAAAGACAAAAATCAAGATATATTCTTATTAAAAAATTTCAAGAAAAATATTATGAAAAAGAACTTATTAATTAAGTTTTACAAAAATATTATAGAAAAATTGAAATGTTAGTAAATAGAATAATAACACTCTTATTAAAAATTGTTAAATACATAAGAAAATATTATAAAACAAAATAATAGAAAAAAATTAGTAAAATAAGATAAACAAAATTAAAAACTTCAAAATTAAAGAAAAAGTATAACTAAAGCACAAAAAAGAGATAAAGGAGGCACAAAATACATTTTGATTTGATATATATGAATAAAAATAATAAGAGAATAATTATTTAAATTAAATTTATTTATTTCATTTTTTATTCATTATTTATTAAATAATTTAATATTTAATTTGGTCAAATTAAATAATTGATATAATTAATTAGTTATAATTAATATTATTTATTCGAATAGTATAACTGAAACATATTAAAATATCAATAGTAAAAGTAAAATTAACTTGAATACTTTTAAATATAATTATGATAATTAACCAAGTATTATATATTCTTTAATAATTTATATTTAATAGTTTACATTTAATAATTTGATAATTCCCTTGTATAAAACTTTTAATGATGGTAAAAATGCAAAATATGGTGTAGGAAAAAAAATTAAAGTGACATAAATTTTTTAGTAAAAGAAAAAATAATTTTTTTGTTTATTTTTTGGACACATGTCCATTTTTTTCAAGTCAAAGATTTTAATTGATAGAAAGTAATAACAATTAAGTCTAAAAAAAATTTAACTAATCTGTATCTTAAGGATACATTTTAAAAATATAATAATAGAGACTTTTTAAATATTTTTAATGTACTCAATAAATTGAAAACTTAGAAAAAAAATTAATTTTTACAATAATTTTTATAAAATATTTTCTTTTATGATATGTTTAACCTGAATACAATATAACACTCTAGGTAAAATCCTATCCTTAAAGGCCTTTAGATTGGGTGTCATTCTTGACCGAAAGTAATTTAATAAAATCATTGTGCAAGGAAGGAGGGAGATACGCATGAAGTTTTGGGTAAAATTTAGCTAGAAATGAAAAGACAAAATTGGACACACTCAATCATGTTCGAGCAAAAGAATAACAACAAAATTTCCATGAGTATGATTCTAATAAAAAGGAAATGCTTAAAAGTAACTATGACGAAAAACCTGACGCATCCTAACTAATTTCATCGAAGAGACTTCCGTCCTTATGTCATATTCTATCTTTAGTCAGGACTCTTCAGTCTTTCATAAATCAAAGTACTAGTAGTCCTCTTTCAACACTTTTTCGTACAGTGAAGATCCGGTTCCGTTGTGTGGGGTGAACTAAGATCCGACGAGATGCCGAAGTGGGGAAATAGGGAACGTACTCCACATTTGGACTTCCGCAAGGGGTCAACTCCTCCTTTGGGTCCTCATCCTGGCTAGAGCTGTCGGACTCTTCTTTCTTTGTCTCGGAATCTGATTCGAGATATACCACTTCAGGTAACCGTGCTTTTTAGTGCTGAAATGTTCGTATCTAGGAAGGTTACGATAGGCAGTTGAGGGTCTCTTTCTACGAAATCTCAACCTAAGTAGATAGTTTGGAGCACGGTAGTAGTGGTTGTAACTACCCACACGTGCTTTGAGGGGTCATACTTAGAAGTTACCCCAGAAGGCACTGTGTCGTCTCTATCCGCTGTGCCATGTTCCTCTGGAGATAGTATGGGAAAAAGAAGGGATGAGAACTTAAAAAGTCTCAGTAGGAGTGCATATCTATCCCCAGCCGACATGCGGGATTTAAAAATCATATGGCATGGCATGTATTATGAACCTTTCTTGTACAACGTAAAACATAATAGGCATAAAAAAAGCATGTAATGTTGACATAGGCAAGTCAAATAGAAAGGATAATAACTTATGAAACATCAATATAATCATAACTTAAGAAAATAACTGTAAAATATAATTATAATCAAACTTTCCTTTATACTTCTCCTTTCTTAACTTGTAGCTTTTATGGAAGGTATTGAGCTCAAACGGGTATAAAAATGGGAGTCCCCTTCTCTTACCGAAGGTTCTTATTCCGAACGTTTTGGCGATCACCTTCCCTTACCAAAGGATCATCTCGATCGATCACCCTCCCTTACTGAGGGATCATATCGATATCTTGTCTTTGGGGGTTATCTTCCATTACCAAAAGATCACTCCTTCAGTTCAATTTACAAATAGAGTTGTTTAGGCATATTCAAGAAGAAAATTATGCAAGAAGGTGGACATATGATGATAAGAGGGACATGTGAAATAATGAAACCCTAGTTATATGGCACAATATATGCATGTACTCTCTAATTAAAGAGATATTAGTAATCTAATGGCCTAAATTGAAAGATCATATTGAAGTACATAAAATAAGGGATTTAAATAATTTGAACAAAGCTTATAAAATAATAGGTACTCTTGATTCAAAAAGAATATAATAACATAATGGCATAAATTAAAGGATCATATAATTGCTCATAATAAAATAGGGCATATTAGATAATTGAACAAAACTTATAAAAAGGTATGTACTCTTGACTCAAAAGGAATATTAATAACATAATGGCATAAATTAAAAGATCATATAAATGTATCAGGGCTGCTACACATCCATATAACCATATAACCAAGTTGGCTCAAACCCAAATAAAATCAGGCGCATTAAATGGTGAGTTACAACACGCGCCAGACAAAAAATAACCCTCCTTTTCCATTCGCACTTCATTATGAAAAAATGTTACATCTTCAACAAGAAACCAAGACACGAAAATACTCATTTTCTTCGAATCTCCTCAAAATCACTCAAACTTCAATCACATTCTCTGCGAAAACCACTACCGGAAAGGAATCGGAAGAAGATTTCGCAAGCAACAACCAGAAACAAACAAAAACAGCAACAAAGACTACGAAAGGTATGAAAAAACTACTGTTCATTTAAAATCTTGCAATGTCGCATTTCTCCTAGTTGCATTTTAGTTTTACTGGATTGATTTGCTTCGTTTAGTAGATGAAACTATTTTGAATGATTTTTATAGTATAACTAGGGCTTGGAATGAAATTTGTTATTATTTTCGTTCAATTTAGTGGATAGTATAACTAGGGCTTTAAGATATACGTGCTTGTTCTTATTGGTGTGGATAGTTTAACTAGAGCTTTGAAATCGGTTGTTACTATCTTGAGTACTTTTGCATGGAAGAATACTATTCTTGTTGATTGAAAGTTGATCATTATTTATTAACCACATGAACGGTTTTTGGTTCGTTGGCCTTTGTAATTTTGGTTCTATGCATGAATGAGTTTCAGTTCGATGGCCTTTGTGATTTTGGTTCTGTGCATGAATGAATTTTAGTTCGGTGGCTTGTGGCATTTTAATTGACTTGATTAAGATATACAAGCTTGTACTTGTTGATGTATTGAATGAAGTATTGACCAAAATTTTTCATTACAAAACAAAACAAGACAATATCTCCCTTTCTACAAATTTTTTTAGCATGAGTTAGACTTGATGTAAAATGAGTTTTGTTTAGAGACAACTCTTTCACTTTGATAAGCCATACTACTGTAAAATTGTCTCATTATATTGGATAGATTTCAGCACAAATGGTAGTTAACCTTGATACTTAAAGAATGATATCAAGTTTCAGTAAGAGTGTTTAAAGAAGCCAATTTGCAAAATTTATTTTGAAAGAACCCCTAATTCATAAAATTTTAAAAACTTTTCTTTTGGAAGATGTTGATTTGATTAAGATATACGTGCTTGTTCTTATTTGTATGGATAGTTTAACTAGAGCTTTGAAATTGATTGTTACTATCTTCAATACTTCTTTTGCATGGAGGAATATTATTCTTGTTGATTGAAAGTTGATCATCATTTATTAACCACATGAATATTTTTCGGTTTGGTGGCCTTTGTGATTTTGGTTCTGTGCATGAATGGTTTTTGGTTCGGTGGGTTGTGGTATTTTAATTGACTTGATTAAGATATACATGCTTGTGCTTGATGATGTATTCAATGAAGTATTGACCAAAATTTTTTATTACAGCAAAACACAACAAGAAAATGGCAACAATGAAGGAGAAGGCACATTATAACGTAAGTAAATTAAATATATTTATCTGCTTTTATTCGAATAATATCTATTTTGTATTATAAACATATCCTCACATTCTGTTTTAAAACTTGCAGAAAATTCATTATTGCAGATGCAAACAAAGGCAATATCAACAGTGTACAGAAAAATGAGTCAAGAAAAGAAAGATATTGTAAAAGAAATGGGATTTGGTGTCCTGGCAAATGTCCCAGAAATAAATGTCTCTAATACACTGTTGAAAGAATTGCTTGATCGGTTTGATGAAGAGAAAGGATGCCAGAAAACTCTCCAAGGAAAAATATATATAACTCCTCTGAAAGTAGCAGCTGCCCTTGGTATAACCAACGGAGGTAATACATTTTCCACTTACTGCTTATTTTCAATTCATTGGTGTCCAGAAAAATAAACTAACCATTTTTGACTGATTTTTACTATTAAAATATTGTAGGGAATCGTTTTTCTAAAAAGGTTGATTACAACAACCTAAATCCAGCAGACAAGGAATGTGCTAGATATGAGTGTAGAATGGGAAGAGAACCGAAAAAAAATTCAAGAGGACTTTTGTTGTCTTCATACAAAAGTGCCTCTTGCTCTCCACAACGGTAAGTGTGGCCTCCCCAATCTATAAGCCACCAATCTTTCATGTGGACAACATTCGGGAATGGGATTGGGCAAAGCATGTGCTCAACTTCTTGATGAAAGGAGTTGAAAACAAGAGAAAGGGGAAGAAATAGTCTATTGATGGCTGTGTTTTTGTATTAATGTTGATATATTTCCACGAAACCAAGTTTTCCCGCCCGTTTGCACCTGATGCTCCCCCTGCACCGTGGGTGGCCCATTGGACAAGGTAAATGATGCTTGAACGGATTTCATCCGAAGCAACAGAACCATCGGTAAATACTCTACTAAAATTCTCCCAAAAATTTGCTTTCAAACGCTTTTAAAATACTCTACTAACTAAATAAACTTCTGTTTTAGGTTATAATTAATTTATTTATCCTACTTGCAATTGTTAGTTTGTTCATTTGAATGTTTCTACATTAAGAAACATTTTTATTGATGATTAAATAGTTATCATGTACTATTCACCATATGAACATTTTTCGGTTCGGTGGGATTGTTTCATTTGGTTCACTAGATTATTAGTGTGTTTTCTTGATGATTAAATAATTGATCCCTTGTTTCTGTTGTAGGGACTTCTCTACAAAAAGGAAAAAAAGAAAGAAAAAACAAAAACAAGTTACTTGGACAAGTAAGAAAAAGAAAGAAAATAAAAAAGAAAAATATCGAGATGGATTCTTCTTCGGAACAGGAAAGACTTTTCGAATCTGAATCCCAAAGCCAGTAATTTTAATTTTTATATTGATTTCATTTAACTTGTATTTGCTTAAATATGTTCTTATGCGCTTGTTCTTATGTATTGCAGAGAAGAAGAAATGAAAAACCCGGAACAAAAAAAAGAAAACAACCACCGAAGACAGTTAAAAAATAAACCAAAAAAACAAAGTCTCTGCCGATAAATTCAGAGAACACAAGCAAATATGAAAGCGAGTAAGTATTACATAATGATTTATTTTCGGTTCGGTGGGCTTCTAATTTTCGGTTTAGTACTTTAATTTAGTTCGGTTCGGTACTGTTTGTCAGTTTGGTTGACTTCATTGTTAGTGTCTTATCTCTGATATAAATTCAATGTGTTTATCTATTTTTCAGAGAAAATGAAATCGATAAAACACCCGTAATAAAAAGAAAACAACCAAAAAGGGTAGCAAAAATACCAACCCAACCTGACAAGGAGTAAGTTTCTTGATTAATATTTTCTTTTATTGATACTTACATTTTAGATTCCTTGATACTTATTTTGTGAACATTCAGAACTGAACAAGCAAAAGACAATGCTGCAGAAAGAAGAAAACTGATAAACCCCATTTTTAGGGTTTATCTTGTGCTTAATTTAGAAAATTTCATCAACTTTTCTCACATTTATTCAATGAAATGGCATGGTTTCATGATTGTCTCCTAATTTGTGCTTGAAAGTGAAAACATGCTTTTTGGACCCTAAATTGCTAATTTTAATCCAGCTTTGATTCCACTAGATGCCATGATGTGTTCATTAGTGAATTCAGGTTGAAAAGGCTAGGAATGGATCAAAGAAGTGAAGAGAAAAATATGCAAAATGGAGAACTCATGGAAAATCAAGAATTTGGGGTGCATTCATTGACGTGCACACGCAGCAAACGCGTACGCGTGGAATATGATGTCATAAAGCGACGCATACGCGTGACATGACGCGTACGCGTGGAAAGCAAATTACCAAGCGACGTGTACGCGTGACCCACGCGTACGCGTCGGTGCTCGCACGTGACATCATTAAAGTGAAAATGTTGGGGGCGATTTTTGAGCTTCCCAGGCGCAGATCCAACTCATTTTTGAGGCCCTTACATGCAGAATTCAAGAGGGGATGAGAGAGAACACATAGTTAAGTTTTCATCATGCTTTAGTTAGTTTCTAGAGAGAGAAGCTCTCTCTTCTCTCTAGAATTAGGTTAGATGTAGATTAGAATTTCTTAGATCTAGGTTTAATTCTTACTTTGATTTACTTTTCCTTTCTAATTTCTTGTTCCTTTACCTTTGCTTTCCTAGTTTAGTATTTTACTCTTTGTATTTGTTTACTTTGTTGGTGATGCACTCTTATTTCTTCTATTTTCCTTTAATGTAATTTATGTTTGATTTCTCTTATTGTTTAATTGCTTTGTTATTATTTTTTCCTTGCATTTGGTAGTGTTAGATTTTATATTTCTTGTCATTTTATCCTGCTTTCTTTTTATGCCTTCCAAGTGTTTGACAAAATGCTTGGAAGGATGTTAGAGTAGATTTTTTTCCTCATGGCTTGTGTTGAGTAATTGGTGACTCTTGAGTTATCAAACTCTCTTGTTGATTGATAATTGGAAGTTGCTAGTCAATTTGAATGTCACTAAAGCTAGTCTTTCATTATGATTTGGCTAGGACTTGTGATCCCAAGTTGATATCCACTTGACTTTCCTTCATAGTTAGAGGTTAACTAAGTGGAGCAATGGACAATTCTGGTCACAATTGATAAGGATAACAAGGATAGGACTTCTAGTTCTCATACCTTGCCAAGAGCTTTCATAGTTATTAGTTTATTCCTTTTACACTTTAGATTTCTTGTCTCTTATTCAAAAATCCCAAAATATACTTCATAGCCAATAACAAGAACATTACCTTGCAATTCCTTGAGAAACGATCCGAGGTTTAAATAATTCGGTTATTTTTATTGGGGTTTGTTTTTGTGTACTTGCAACGAGACTTCATTTGTGAAATTCTAAACCGACACGAACAATTTCCGCTCATCAAAATAGCGCCGTTGCCGGGGAATTGCAATTGTGTGCCTTGTTATTAGTTATTATATATATGTGAATATTGTGAATATGTTTGCCTTTTGCTTCTTTGTTAGTTTTTGGTAGTTGTAGGAGTTTGTTCTCTTTATTTGTTACTAGTTTTTGTTTTTATTTTCCCTTGCTACTATGAATTCTCATCACTTTGGCTATGAGTATGGTTATAACTATGTTGTAGGAAATGGAAGCTTCAATGAGGATTTGTATCATGGATGGGACACTCAAGGGTGGCAGGAGCCATATGTATATGATCAATCCTCTTGGTAACAACCCCCACCATTGGACTATGAACAAGAGCCATTCCATGATGCATATCAATCCAATGGTTATGGTGGACATCCTTGTGACTATCCACAACCACCACCATATGTTTATGAACCATACCCTCAACATAGCCCTCAACCATACTCACAAGCCCTTTTCTACCAACCACCTCCATATGACCCTAATCCATATCCACCATAGCAACCACCTTTTGAGCCATATGAACCATACATAGAATCACCCACATTCCAATATCAATACTCCCAAGAACCACCTCAATATACACCACATTCATACCCTTACCAAGAAGAACTACTTCCCTATCATGAACCCTTTCTCCAAAATAATGAACTCTCCTATCCACCTCAAGCTTCAATAGATGATTCTCTCACTTTGCTATTTCAAAGGCAAGAGGATATGCAAAGGAATGCAATGGAATATGTGACTATCTTGACCAAGGTAGTATACACTTTGGTATCCCGATACCCATTCACTCAAAGTACTTCCATGACTACATGTGAAGGATCAAAAGAAGAGCATAGCATGAAGGAGAGATTGGAAAATCCGATGGAGAATGAGGAGCTAGAATTTATGTTAGAACAATTGGAGAAACCTATGAGTATTGAAGAAGAGGAAGAAGTGGTTGAAGACTTAGGATATGTGGAACCTCCATGGAAACCTAGAGTCATAGAAAACTCCTCTAAGAAGATTGAATTGGATGTTGAGGAGGAGAGTGCACAACCTCCAAAACAATTTTTGAATGAAGAATTGGAGGGAATGAAGCAAGACTTGAGTTCCCTTGGTGATGAAGATCATGCATCAAACATTCTTGGTGGTGAATCCTTTGAGTTTGAAGAACATTCTCTCGATGAGATAGAAAGCAATGTGGAGGTAGATTTCTCTCATTCTCCCATTTATGATTTGAGTGATGGAGAAGAGTTAGATGAAATTGACATACAAAGGATTGAATTTGAAGAAGTTTGTGAAGAGGTGGAAGTGGTCAAGGAAGAACACAAGGGAGTAGAGCTTGCAAGACCAATGGAGATACCTCTTCCCAAGCTATCACTATCTATCCTTCCATTCAAGTGGGTAAATCCCTTACCCTTAAGCTTTATTATTCCCCTTGAATATGGTTTGCTTGAGACGGATGGTCAACTTAGACATATTTGTGGGTTGAAGAGTAAAAAGGAGATGGTCAGTGGTTGGAAACACTATTTTAGGTTCATTATGGTTACATGTTCAAAGCTTGATTGCAAGAGTTGGTGTAGAGCTAGATTGCTTGGGTCTAGGAGAATGTTTGGGTGCTTAATCGAGAATTTTAAGGCTAAACCACCCGGGTGGAATCATGATGATCAACTTGTAGAAGGGTGTGAAAACAAAGTGTGGGATCCCGGATTACAAGATGTGGATCAAGTTTGGGAGCTCATGGTTTGTGAAGAACTCCATCAAAGCTTGGAGCTATTAATTTTGAATGATGAAGCTTATTGGAAGTCCAAGCATTGGTGGATGTTCAAGGATGAATTCAAGCACAAGCCACCTTGATGAAAGCTCCCCATAAGTCCAACTTAAGGACAATAAATAAAAGTGCTAGGTGGGAGACACCCCACCATGGTAACATCTTTTCATTTTTCTCTTTTGTAAATATTGGTAAAAATTAGTTTGATTTCACGTTTTGTTTAGTTTGTTGAGTTTAATTGGTAATTTGGTATGTTGAATAAGGTTTTATGATATTTTGGTAGCTGTTTGGAGGTTTGGAATGCTTCGTTTGGTGCAAGAACTTAGAAAAACTTTGAAAAACAGAGCACCAACCCACGCGTACGCATGCCCCAAGCTTTTCGGCCAATCCACGCGCACGCGTCACCGACGCGTACGGGTGGATCCAAAATCTGCACTTAACATACAAAAACCTGAGAGTTGTGTGAGTTTTGGGCTGGAATTGTGCGTTTTGCACAAGCCTACCCACGCGTACGCGTCGCCCTCTAAATAACCCACCACGCATACGCGTGACTTACGTGTCCGCGTCGCTTCCATTTCACCAATCCAAGCTTATGCGTCGCATCACGCATACGCGTGGAATGCCCTGTTTCACCACTCTTCTTTTCTTCTCCTCTTTCTATTTCCTTCCTTCTTCTCTCTTCTCTTCTTTTCTTTCCCTTCTTCAACCATCATCCAACACTACCAAACACCATCTATACCATTTCTTTTAGCTAGTTAGTTAATTTGTTTGTTTATTTTCTATTTTTCATTAGAAGTGTTAGATTATTATTATTGTTTGTTGTTTTATTGCTGATGAGTACTGAACAGGATGCTATCTTAACATTATTGTGTTTATACTCACTGTTGGATTCTTTGTTTGAGGTTATATTTTGCCATTTGGTTTTGAGCTCTTTATGCTTAATTTTATGTATACCAAGTACATGAGAATTGCCTTTCAAGCACTCTAAATCTTTTTGAATCGCATGTTGTAGCTAGCCACCATGTGATTTGAATCCTCTTCTTTGATTAAGCAATTTCTTGATATTGGATGTTGTTCATTTATCTTAATGCATTGCGTTTCTTGATCATATGCATCCATATATTATATATTTGCTTGAATGCCTTCATGCTTCTTTATCGCTTGTTTGGTTGTCTTAACCTACAAGTTTAAAGCATTTCAAGCACACTAGAATGAGTGAAGTGCATCCTTTTTTGTGTAAATTGTGACAAAGCTTTTTATGCTAGTGTGCGTGTGTTCTTTACCGCGCGCAAGTAGAACTCACACACTCTTTTCTTCAATGTCACACTAACTCACTCACTTCTTTCTAGTGATTATTACCTTATTCCAACAATATATGCTTCCTTACTTTTACATTTACTTGTCTTCTTATCCTGTTTTCTATTTTCAGGATGTTTTGTCGTAAGCAAAAATGGAAGCGGGAAAAAAGAGCACGCAGCAACCGGTTGACCTACCAGCTAAAGGTAGCAACTCAGAGAGTCACCGTACCCCCTTGCTCATCTTTGAATGCACCGAGGATGGTGCAAACTTTTAAGTGTGGGGAGGTCGTTCGACCAGTCAGTGTTTTTGGGTGACAAGTTTCTAATCCCAACACTTTTGTATTTCATTTTTAGTTTTTTTAGTTGCATACACATATATAATAAGCTTAGTCAAAATAATGAAGTTTTCCAAGAAAAACATTCTTAATAGGGCATTGACATCCCAATTGATTTGAGTGAAAATTTTTCATTGAACTTGCTTGAACTATATATTGTGGATCATGTTTTGAGCTGAGAACACAAGCTTGTGAGATTTGAGCCTAATTGCGTGGTTACATCTTATAACCACTTATCTTCCTTCTTGTGTGCATTATTCTCTGCCTATGATTGTAATCTTTGATTTGTTTGATTCTATATATCCATTATTCCTTGTATACATGCATTTATATGATTGAGGCCATTGTTTCATTAAGCTCACTTTTCCAAATAGCCTTACCTTTTATCAACCTTTGTTAGCCAACTTTGAGCCTACGATTAACCCACTTTGTTCTTAATTTAGCACATTACAAGCCTTAAAGCGAAAAAAATAAATGTCCTTAATTTGGATCTTTGATTATCTTAGGCTAGTGAGTGTGTATCATTCAAGTGTGGGAAAATTTGGGACATTGGTTAAGGTAAAAGGATGTTTTTGTATTTTGTTGAAAATATTGAGAATTGGGTACATACTCATGTATTAATTAAATATTTAAACCATATGCATTGATACCTTTGTATATAATTACATTAAAAAGAAAAAGAAAAAAAAGAGAAAAACAAAAAAAAAGAAAAAGAAAAAAAGAAAAAGAAAGCAATAAAAGGGGACAAAATACCCTAAAGTAAAGTTCAATAAAAATCAATGCATATGTGTGGTGATCAAAAAGAGAATGCATGACTATGTGAAAAAGTGAAAAATGGGTAGTTAGGTTAGCTTTGGATTTGTATAGGTTGTCATAGGTTAGGTGGGAAGCGTAAGTTAATCAAAGATTCAAATCTCAAGCTCACTTGACCATATGCATCCTACCTTGACCCTAGCCCCATTACAACCTTATGAAAAGACCTCATGATATTTGT